>NC_039261.1:21888018-22078852 GCF_003368295.1 Carassius auratus | reverse complement strand
TCACCAATAACGTGCAGGTCTATCTGCAGTGCGCACCTGGCTGGCCTTCTGTGAGTCACTGCGCTTTTGTGTTTCAGTGGAACACTAGAACCTTATAAAGTCAGTTCAGGTTAACGTGCATACATTAAGTGCACAACAAAAACCTGCTGTTTTTCAACTTCTGACCAGTTTACAATGCGAAAGGAAAATAAATCATAATAAAAACTGTACAAATAGATTAAACGCAATAATATTAACTAATAAAATAAAACTGTAATGTAATATAAGTAAAATAAATGTTATAATAATTAATTTTTTTCTTTACTTTTGCTCCCTCATACACCATTATATATTAATTATACAGAATGTTATCAATTAAGTGAAAAAGGGATAGATTAAATCCTTTTTATTTATTTATTTATTGAAGGCCTATTATTTGTTAATGCCATAATAATAATTTCATAATAAGTGTCATTTCCACAGAAAGATATAAAAACAAAGCAGTTAATTAAATTATTTTTTGTACTTTTAAAACCGAGAACGAAAACCATAATAATATTTTCACTAATTTCAAATACAAATTATATATTTAAAAAAACTCAAAAAAAAAAGAAAAAATCCCTGAAAACAATAATCTTAGTTTTAAAATCCCTATTAAGTTTTTAACAATTTCACAACTTTACAGATATACATCTATTAATTATATTATTTTTACATGTTATTTCCTTAAGTATACTTTCCCTTATATTCTCTTTTTAAATAGCATCTGAATCATTTGGGAAATAAATGTATTATATGCTTTATGCATTATCCTGTTTAATTGGAATGATCACCCAAATTTAAGCACATAATGGATAGCTAATATGTAGTAATTGAATTGAATTGGAATTTCTCAGAAAACGTCACTCATTCAGTCTAGTGACGATCTTTCTGTCTGTTTACAGTGATTATTCTGTGTATCGTCGAGGCTGTTCCTTCTGCTGGCGCTGATCTTCCTGAGGACTCGTGATTCTCATCGCCATCGCTCTTATTCAGGAGACCAGCAAAGTAAATACACACACACACACACACACACACACTTGGGGTTTTACTGTCTCTCTCTCTTAAACATCTCACAGTAGTTATAACCCAAAACTTGCTCAGAAATACACAGACAATAAGTGCTCATCCATTGAATACGTGAAATATTCTCATCATCAATCATGAACACAGAGCAGAATCTAAAACATATCATCATATTTATGTTTGAACTGATTCAAAGAAATACAGTTTTCAGTCTGTAGGAGTTTGACTTGAGTAGTGAGTAAACGTGTGTGGTGTGTGTGTGTGTGTGTTTCCAGGGCGCTGGGTCACATGATGTCAACACTGTTCTATCCCATCATCACGTTTGTGCTGCTGTTGGTGTGTGTGTCGTACTGGGGAATCACAGCGCTGTATCCTTCACACACGAGTGTAAACTGATCTAGACTGAAGCATCTGACAAATCAGTAAATGTAAACAGCCAAGGTGATCTACTGAACATAACCAAACTGAAGCCGAAACAAATGGATCTGCTTCAGATGAATGCATCACCAAACTGTGTTTTTCTCCAGATCCGCAGTCTTATTATTCTACCCCTGAGATACTGAATCGTTCTGAGTTTTTATTTTTGTAGTAATGTTTGTGTATTTTTTGTAGTAATTCTGTTGTGTTTTTGTCATAGTGTATGAGTGTATTGAGTGTGTTGTCATGTTTCATGTGTTGTGAGTCTTTAACCGAGTGTGTGTTCAGATATCTGGCCACATCTGGAGCTCCGGTCTACAAGGTGGTGGCCATGAACACATCACAGGGAGACTGCAGCGTCATACGAGCCAACCAGACCTGCGACCCGGAGGTCACACACACACACACACACTGTATATACAGTATATAAGTTAGTTGTATATGTATGTTTTTTAAAAAGGATTTCCTCTGCTCACCAAGGCTGCATTTATTTTATTCAAAATAATGAATAGAAAGCTCAAAAGAACACAATTTATTTGACATGGAAATCTTTTCTAACATTATATGTTTTTACTGTCACTTTGGATACATTGAATGCACCCTTGCTGAATAAAAGCAATAATAAAAAAAAGAAAAAAACAACAACTTTGGAATAGTTGTATTAAATACAATTTTAATAAATAAAATGACTCATCATACTAAATCATACTTAATGGTGTATTAGTCCATGCTGTCTTGTATTGATTGATTTCATTTTTTTAAACATCTTTCAAAAAATAAAATTAATTAAATTGCGTGGACATTTTTAATCAAAACATTTTTAATCAAATTCACACTTAAATTGTTCTTTTTACATTTCAATGCAAAAAATAATAAATAATGAACAAAAAATGAAAATATGCTTTAAAAGCATGTTGTTTTCTTCTCTTGAGATATGGCATGACTTGTGATCCATGGTCTGGTTTAGACACTGAGATCTCGTCCGCAGTTTTTTGCTCAGCAGAAGCCCTGAGTCTCCATGTAACGTTATGAATAACTGAGATCTGTGCGTCTGTCTCTCTCCACAGACGTTCAACAGTACGCAGTATCCCACGTGTCCGTCTGCGAGCTGCGTCTTCATCAACTATAACTCAGAGGGTTTGTTACAGAGGAACCTCTTCAACCTGCAGATCTATAACGTGTTTGCGTTCCTGTGGTGCGTGAACTTCGTCATCGCTCTGGGACACTGCACACTCGCCGGAGCGTTCGGATCTTATTACTGGGCCTTCACCAAACCAGCAGATATCCCAACATTCCCTCTGATCCAGTCCTTCATGAGAGCGCTGCGGTAAGACACACCAAACACAGCAGGCCACACAGATCAGAGGAGAAATATGGGTTACTGGTGGAAAATAAACTGTGGTTAAGTTCTAACCACAAGACTGGAGGCTCTTCAGATCAAATGACTTTCACAATCTGATTTACTCCTGTATAATGATACAGAAATAAAGATGTACAGTACATTATTTATCTGAAGTGCACTGTAAGAGCGTGTGTTTTGAGAAATCCCTTCATGTCACTGTTGTTTCAGACTCTAGATGGCGCTCATGAGTCCAGCTGTGTTTCTGAATATGTGAATCTATGATTTCTTGATTTGTGTCAGGTATCACGTGGGCTCTCTGGCGTTCGGCGCTCTGATTCTCACGCTGGTGCAGATGGTCCGGATCATTCTGGAGTATCTGGACCACAAGTTCAAAGGTCAGAGGAGATCCTTCTGTCATCTTAAAAAATGAAAGTATTTTTTTCCTATTATATTTAGTGTGTCAGCACTGTAAAAAAACATTTTTAGTATTTACTTGAGAAGCAAAATTACTAAATTCCATGTTATATTTGATTTTCTTTTGTTTTTTTAAGTGTCTTATTTATGAATGTTTAGGTATTCATACTGGAAAACAGATTAAAATATGATGTCTGACATCAAACATCACTGCAAACACAGATATTTGATTCATTTTATTCTGACTCCACACCAGTGTTTATTTAGTACTATTTATATAATATTATAGTTTTTATTAATACTTTGAATATTTACAATTTTTTTTTTAATTTTGTGTTTTCATCATTTGTATTAGTTTTTTATATATATATTATCAGGTTTAGATTTATTTTATATTTCAGATTTAATTAATTAATTTAAAAAGGTAAAAAAAAAAAAAATTTTACATTTCAGTGCTTCACCTTATAAATGTATTTCAGTTGATTACTAAGGGAACAGTTTTTTTTTTTATCTATTACGTTTTTTTTTTTCCGGTTTATTTCAATTAGCAAAATAATAATAATAATAGTTTTAGATTTAGTTCATGATTATAACCCTGCTTTAAAGTGTTTTCAAACACTGTAAGATGTCAAAATGTTTGTCTAGAATCTAGATTGACTTTGACTTTGTTGTTGTAAACAGGCAATATCTACCATCAGTCATGAGTTGATATATCATGTACACTGATCAGATGTTTCACTGAAAACAGGTGTTGAGTGATGAACTGTGTGTGTGTGTGTGTGTGTGTGCAGAGGCTCAGAACCCGTGCACGCGCTTCATCATGTGCTGCCTCAAATGCTGTTTCTGGTGTCTGGAGAAATTCATCAAGTTCATCAACAGGAACGCTTACATCATGGTACACAAACCCTCTCTCACACACACATACAATCATCAGCCGAGAAGAGAGTGAGTGAATAAATGAATAAACGTGAGTGTTTCTCTGGTTTGTAGATCGCTATATACGGGAAGAACTTCTGTGTGTCTGCTAAGAATGCCTTCTCTCTGCTCATGAGGAACATCGTCCGGTGAGAACACAGTCTGCAATCATTCTGCTGTTAATGACTGAAGCATCAGAAAGTGCTCTAAAGCCACTAAAACTAAATATTACTTTCTTCCTCAGAATGTGGTTATTGCAAGTTACAAGCCTGTGATTGCTGCTTTCAGTGTTGCAATTGAGTTTTCACGTCACAGTTTTGCTGTTCTTTGCTTTGGTTGTTTGTTTGTTTTTCTACCATGGAATAAACCTTTTCAAATTTCAGACTTTTTCTCACAAGTGTAAATTTTATAATTGCAAGTTACAAACTCAGATTCACAACTTTACAAAATATAGTTAATGAAATATAAATGTAAATTTTTTATGCGAAATCTATTTTTATGTATTATTTCTAAATGTATTTATTTTTCTATTAAGAGGTAGGTTCAATCAAAATCATGCTAAATTTACAGCAAAACATTTTTTACAATTATTTTTGTGTATTTATTTTAATTTGATATGGAGGTGAAATGGGTGTTCATTTAAAATGTACCTCAATTTTTCTTATCTTATATTATGTAAATGAGTTCATGTACTTTTATTTAGTAATTAGTTATAAAATAGCAAAGATTTTGGTTTCATGCAAAGTTGCATGAGTTTTTTCCCCATCACTGAATAAAAGATGAAAGGTAATTGCGACTTTATATAAGTTAACAACCTTTCATAGTTTTGGGCAAAAGATGAAAAAGTTATTTTTTTATCGTGTGTATCGTCAAGTCACATCTGGTTACAGGAACAGTGTTATAAAGCTGTGAAATTCCTCATGAGGAGGAGATGTGTTGTTTGTGAAGAGCTGACGGTGTTGTTGTTGTGGTCAGGGTGGTGGTGCTGGATAAAGTGACCGATCTGCTGCTGTTCTTCGGGAAGCTGCTGGTGGTCGGTGGAGTCGGTGAGAGATGCTGATGTTCAGACTCTCGTGGGATCTCTGGAGCTTCATGTGTGAGCTGAAGCTGATGACGTCTGCTCTGTTTTCAGGTGTGCTGGCCTTCTTCTTCTTCTCCGGCAGGATTCAGACTCCAGGAACCACGTTTCAAACGGCGGCTCTCAACTACTACTGGATGCCCATCATAGTGAGACTCACATTCACACATCACATCACTGACTCACATTTGATCACAACCTCACTGACATTATGATGTCGTCATCTTTAAATACTCAATTCTGATTGGTCTTTTCTTACATGTATTTTACTATATGTCACATACAGTGATCTTGTGTTCAGCATTGCAGTTACAGACTGAACAACTGAATTTCACCAAACCTGTCAACTATTTCACCCCAAAAATCAAAAAGAAATAAGAAATTATATTTTGCATACTTGTCCTTTTAAAGATATAAAGAATTGTAACTATGACTATTACTTCTGTTGTTGTATTTCTTATAATATCAACAAAAATCAAGCTTTTCTACTACACAGTGATCTTACTATAAACGTAATAAAAAATAAAAATAGCATTTAAATAATTTACTGTAATGCAAATATATAAATTAAATTTTCATGCAAAATTTATGGAAAAAAATATTTTCTTATTTTATTTGTTTGTTTGGTTGGTTGGTTTTTGAGGTTATTATTTTTATGAAGTGCAAAATCTAAATATGTCTCTCATACTCTCTCTTTGAGCATCCTTAATACTAAAACATCTGGAGGTAAACTAGACCTAATAAAGGAACATTATATCTTGCATACATTTTATTTATTTATATCTTTGCATTACAGTACATTTTTAAATGCGATTGTAAAATATGAAAAATATATATTTTTTATTTTTAGGTTAAAATCTAAATATGATATATGATAGATATGAAATATGATAGATCTAAATCTCGATGAAAAACATAGACTTAATAAAATACAAACATTTTGTGTAAAAGTAATTTTTTTTATTTACATTACAGTAAATATTTTTGGAAAATATAATTTTTCAATAATTTAATTATTTTATTTGGTTTTGAGGTGAAATGGGTGTTTTCAAGTTCAAATCTCTCTCTCTCTCTATATATATATAGTATCATACATTTTCCTCTTAAATTCCTTTCACTTCTGTTCTCTGTATTTTGTTGTTTAAGTGTGTTCATGTACTTTAATTCAGAAATTAGCTGTACAGTTGCAAACATTTTGGAATGAGATGTACAGTGGAATCAGACAGTGGCAAATGTTTAGTTTTATAAAGTGTGTGTGTGTGTGTGACAGACGGTGGTGTTCGGTGCGTACATGATCGCTCACGGCTTCTTCAGTGTGTATAACATGGGTGTGGACACACTCTTCCTGTGTTTCTGTGAGTATCACACATATATAACATAACATACTGTGTGTGTGTGTGTGTGTGTGCGTTTCACTGTGTGTTTTGTCGTTCAGTGGAGGATCTGGAGCGTAATGACGGCAGTCCACAGAAACCATACTTCATGTCCAAGAACCTGATGAAGATCCTCAACAAGAAGAACAAAGCGCCCAAGACGGACTGAAGATGAAGACGAGGGTTTCTGACTTCATTCTCTCAAGCACCGTCACTTTCATCCGAAGCGTGAAGATCCCAGTGTATCCATGTACAAATGCTTTTAAACATTTCCTTTTTTTCTTAGACCTGTTACTGAAAATATCTGAGCCTGATCTCAACAGAAACAAGTGTAACTCCTGAAGATTAAGATCACATCCAGACTGCTGGAAACCGTTTTACTGATTTAAAAAAAACTGTTTGTCCAAAGCACATGCAAGAAACTTGGATGAAGATGTCTGTAAGCCAAAGCATTTATTATTAGCTTTATTATCATTCTAGCAATATATTTGGTTCATGCTTTTAATATGTGAGATGTGCAGAGTGAGGATGTATTACAGTACTGTACAAATGACTGTTTTTGGTGCAGATTAATAACTGAAGATCTGTTCTTTCTAGACTGCTGAACGTTTTTAAAGCTGTAATGTCTGACACTCCATAAACCTGAAGGAAAGCCAGTTTGAAGTGTTTTTATAGTTGCAGTAGTGCATGCTCTTTTTTTCCATTTTTATATGATTTTCTGCTCAGTTATGTGATTGTGTAAACTGGAAATTAACAGAGAATATTTATTTTAAGACATATACATTTAATAAAAAATGCTGTATATTAGTGAGTGCTTGTTTTCAATACAAACTGATACTGATGAAAAATAACTAAAGCAAGCCTTCATTTATTTTCTAGTTTTGTTTAGAAACAGAAAGAGTAAGAAATTAAACTGCCTTAAATACACATTATAGTTTGGTTTGGTCCTGAATACTTCCTTCAACTATAAACCAGCAGAACCAGTTTCAGTGGTCATGAAGTCACCCGACTGTTAAAACCGGACCATAATCGCTCAAGGCTGCAGTTATAATATAACTTATCTGCTTTTCTAGTGTGTGTGTCACATGACCTTATCCTGACATCAGCTTAAGTACAATACATCATATCAAGAGTATTAGTATTATTTTCATACACACACACACACACACTCTCTCACGCAATCTCTCTCTCTCACACACACACACACACACCAAATGCAAACATCTCACCGATTGTATTAAATATTTATTTCTCAAGTGCCAGAAAACAGGCCACACCCACTTTATTTTCTGCCGCATATGCACAGTAATTATATGCAATTTATCTACCAAAGGAATTTTTATGCCGATAAAGACTTGTTAAAAACATAATTAACCAGCGATACGCCAAAAGTAAAGAGACAAACAAGAGCCATTTCAACTAAAGCCACCCAAAATCATCCGCAATCAACAGATTCTGGGCATAAACCCCGCCCACTTTATGTCCAGTAGCTGTCAATCAACATGACCCCTGCTGTGACACTACACACGTGGGCGTGGTCACCGGAGGTTCAAACCAGCCAATCACATTGCAGAGAGAGGAAATCCACAGAAATGTTCTTGTTCACAGATTGTTTGTTACAATGACAAACGGTTAAAACCGACGGGAAACCGTCACCTCCCGGCTGTCAATCAAACGTCACAGCCAATGACAGAGAGACGCTTGAAAACATCATCTACAATATCCATATATATATACACACATATATACACACTCACATACACACCGCAGCTCACGCTCACAACACTCGCTCCTGTGAGAACTCTGAAGGTGTGTGAAAATTAAACTCACTTTTAAAAATTGTTCTAACATTCTTGATTATACTCTTTCAGGATATGACAACAATTTGATCTCGACTGAATGCACAGTGAATTTTCCACCCACTGTCTTGTGTATCAGGTGATTAATAATAACAGTTGTGACGTACGGTGTGTGTCTGCTGTACACAACACACACACAGCAGCTAGAACTGTTGTGGAAACACTTCCTGAACAGACCTGACCGGAGCTCGTCCTGACCTGAACGTCTAACCCAGGACTGGCCTCGGCGTCTGATCACCATTAGCTTATGACTTTAGGACATTCCTTCAAACCAAATCTCACAGAAAACATTATAATAAAGTGTGGATCTCAAAAAAATCTCATATTTCAGCTCATATTTCACTCCAAAAGAAATGACAAACCTTAATGCACAATAATTCTCATTGCGTCTGTATTGATTTTGATGTGAAATATGCTGTTCATCCGCTCCTGTAGTGTTTAATCATTAATACTGTCTCTCTCAACACCGATGTGTGTGTGAGTGTATGTGTGTGTGTGTGAGACGCAGACAGCTGATCTCCTGAAAGCACGTCACACGCTCAGCAGCCAGAAGAAGAAGATGATGGCCAGGAAGAGGAAGAGCGAGTCCTGCCAGTTGTTGCCGTTGTTGGGGATGCCGTCGGCTTGAAGATCTCCTCCGTAATGAGGATCTGATGAGATCAAGTCACGGCTTTAAAAACGAACATTCAGAAGACCTGACATGATCTTCACGCCTTCACGCATTCGAATAATCAAATATTAATATTGATGAAGACAAACAGCAGCACTGACCTCGTCTTTGAAAAGGGTCGTTGGTGTTAAAGACTGTGGTGAAAAAGCCAAACGGAAAAGCCCCGATTCCAAAAGACATGTGAAACCCTGTGTCACCAAAACCCTGAAACACCTGCGGACAGACACGATGACATCATATGATCACATGACTCATAATCACAGATAAAGGAGTGTTGTTCAGAAGGACAGACACAGACACTCACTCCTCTGCTCTCTGGTTCTGTCCGCTGACCCTGGGGTCGAGGTGGGGTTTTCAATCTGTAACACACAGACACAAATCAGACAATTCTCTTCAACTGAAAATGAGTGAAACCATCAAGCTGAAGGTCTTCATGTCTCCACGCAGCATTCTATCAAAAAAGTTTGATTGTGTAACATTTGAAAATTATAATAATAATAATATACAACCATACTTAAATTATCATAAACAAAGATGTAATCACAAAATTTTGGCCAAATTGTGCATACGAGTATTATTGTAGTATATATTATTAGTTTTTATTAATATTTTAAATAGCTTTTATTTTAATATTTTCACTTTTCAATTTTAATATGACTTTTTAGGTGTAATTAATATTTTGCTCAGTTTTAGTTTTTATTTCCATTTAGTAATTTTAATGCTTCAACAGTTCATTGGCAAAATTACATTTTTAATTTTAATTTAGTTTAATTAACATTGTTTTATATATATATTATATATTATATATTTATATATATATTAACAATTAATAATAGTAATATATATATATATATATCAAAAAAATAAAAAAACTACACCTAAAAAAAAAAAAAAAAAAGCCTGTTACATGCCTTGTTATTTTACTGGGGAGCCAAAATATTTTGAAACAAATATCAAATATGGATTGACATGTAAAAATAAATCAAAATGCAAATGAAATCAAGTGTAACTCACTATTCTAATTCTATTCTTTAAAAAAATCTAACTACCTTTCTAATCTTTTTGTATTCTATTTTCTTTTCATTTATTATGCAATTATATATGTATGTGTGTGTGTGTGTGTGTGTGTAATGACCTCTAACTAGCTTGCTCTATTCTTTTTTTTTATTATTCTATCTGTTTTCTTTTTATTTATTATATTAGTTCAAATCCCATGCTACGTGTACTGTGTTAACCTAACTGAGACTTATATATAGATATATCATTGCTCTTTTTGTTGTTTTTGATTGCTTCCACTGTCTTCATCTGTAAGTCGCTTTGGATAAAAGCATCTGCTAAATGAATAAATGTAATGTAAATGTAAAGTGTACCTGGGGTCTTCCTGGGTGGTGCTGCCGCGGCCGTACAGAGGGATGACTTTATCTCGACTGATTCCTGCTTTACACACGGGACACTGCTGTCTGCTGGGACGCGTCTCCAGCCACTGAAACAGAAGAGACAAACAGAGAGATAAACAGATCATTCTCTCACGGCCACTGGACTGCATTTACTTCATCAAAAATACAGTCAAAACTGAATATTATTACAATATAAAATAACTGTTTACTATGTGAATATATATTAAAATATAATTTATTCCTATGATCAAAGCTGTATTTAACATCATTACTCTAGTCTTTAGTGTCACATGATCTTCAGATATAACATACAAAAACACATTGAAAAAAAATAACTTTTGAAACATTATAAATGCCTTTGTGTTACTTTTGATCAACTTAATGCATCCTTGATAATGTTTATATTCCTTATTACTTTGACAGATTATAAAAGTATGAGTTCTCCATCTTTCTACTGTACATTACAATCATTTAATATCTGATTTTACATGTAAGCATGTAATTACACTGTGCATGAACAGCTATATAATAATGTATAATGTCATTAGACATATTTAGACCCTCAGATACTGACCTGATGAAGACATGGCCAGCTGCACGAGGAGCAGACCAACCAGGAGAAAGAGAAAGGGGGGGGGGAAATAATGTAAATACATAAATCATTTCTGTTTCTGTTATATAATTCATGGTTAGAAAACTCTTTCAGGAGCATCTGGCAAAATACATCCACCCATCACATGTCCATAAATCATAAATCTGCATATTTCTCTGAATTACTTCAGCATGAAAATTAAATACAGAAAGTTTTGAACATGAAATATGGTGAATCTCAGGAATCCTGTGGAGTATGTCTAAAATATATTCACCTAAAAAATAAGATACATTTAGAAAATTCGTAAAGTTATTTTTTTTTAGTTAAGTTATATTATGACTTCATTCACTGTGATATTTTTCCATGGCAATTAATTACTTAACAATTAATTAAACATTCCCTCATTTCAGTACTTATTGCTACTGACCTATATTCCATAATAATTTATGGAATAAATGTTTGTAATCATCATGAAAATACTTTCATAAGATGGTTCACTTTTAAACATTTTCAAGTTTAAAAAAATAAAATAAACATTTTATATAATTTCAGAAAACTGATAGGTTTACTTCACCATTTTTCCCATCACACACTTTTTCAGAAAAATCATGTTCAAATGTAACAAAATATGATCATCCAGCCTCTGATGAACGTTTGTTTGTTCATCTCTCAATCATCATTGTATTGTAAAGCATTAGGCCTATATGCTTTATGCCATTTCTCACTGTATTGATGTTGATTTTGAGGTGAAACAGACAGACCATGTTTTATAGAGATTCACTCCATATCTCAGAGTTAAAGTTCAAAACTTTCATGTTAGGTGTACAAGTCATGTCAGCCTTTTTAAGTGTCTAAAACATAACTCAATCTAAACTAATATTATAAACAATAAAACAGGAAGCATTTGTGCTGCTGATCCTGATGGGTTTGTTCCCCAAATACTAAACACCCAACAGACGTTTGTCATGCACACAATCACAAACACAGTCCAAAACATCTGCACAGCTACAAAACAAACACACGTCTGACATGAACACACACACACACACAGGCTCAGTGTTATGTGTGCATCTATTCTTACTCCTCCATTATGGCCTCAATCCTTCCCTAGAGTCTAATCTCTCATTAACCCCATAATCTCCCGCTAACGGCACAGATACTACACAAAACACACTCTGATGAAACTGTTTAACAAAAAACAAGCTGCTTTAATCAAATTCACTCATCAGACACACATGCAGTGACTTCTATCTGTGTGGGACACGTCTTAACAGATCTTTCTGATTTCTATCTGAGGATAAAAACTTTGCTGACAAACCTGTTGCATGCAGTCTGCTTCATCTGACTGACAGTTTAGACTTTTTAGCACGTAAAATATTAGGAAAATCATGTTCAAATTAATCAAATATGATCATCAGGCTTTTGAGGAATATTTAAGTTCATCCCTTAATTATCATTGTATTATATGGTTTAATCATAAAACTAGACATTTAAATATCTTACTAAGAAATATCATTGGAGATATAAAGTGTAAACTGATATTTTATGTACGTAACTTAAAAGACCTGTTATAAACTGTATATAATGAATATAAACATGTTGTATATAAAAATTGTATACTGTATATAAACTGTTATAAAGAGCTCACTGATTTACATTACAAGGCAAGCTATCAAGACATCTTTCTTTGAAACAGGTATTTTTTTTATCTCCATGTTATCACTATATGACATTACATGAGTCATAGACACATGATGTACACTACCAAATGTAACACACATTATGTTACTACTGTAAAATAATTGAAAAGTAACGCAGGAGCTAGTTCAGAATATTCAGAGAATATTTACTATGGTAACAAATAACTGAAGTAATGTCCTTTGTGCTTACAAAGAGTAACGTTACTGTGTTCAGTACTCTTTGTTCAGTACTCAATATATAAAGGTATGTAACAGTAACTATAGTAATTATGTTTTTTTTATTCAATATTATCACGCTAAAATAAGGATTGAAAATGAGAGAGATTCTTTCCTGTCAACATGTCAAGCTGTCAATCAATTATTGTTTTGTTTTTCTTCTCTGAAATGTTGTGCTTGTATTGCTGCAGTTGTACGTGAGTAAATAACAAATAGTAGGCGAAACTAACCTTGGTAGTCTTTCTTGTATCAAACTGTCAGTTATTTAGTCACTGTCATCTGTGTGTGTTTTAATGCTCAGCACTCACTCATACTGTTATGATACTGGAGGGGATCGATTATCGATAGGTTGTACCAGAACAGATGTCCGCAGAGGCTGATGACCGCGTCTTTCGCGGTGTCCAGGCAGATGTTGCACTCGAAGGTGGCTCGATCTCTGTCCCTCTCGCCTTCCGCGCCTTCCCCCGACCCTGCCCCGCCTCCGCTGCCCGGGACTCCCGCTCCTCTGGCGGCCGCGCCGTCACTCGAGCTCCGTTGCTGCTCTGCGGCCTCCATCCTCTCACGCTCGCACTCCACTGCGCGTACTGTCCTGCGTTGCGTATCACTCTCGCGCGCACGTGACGACACGCTATTCACAAGCCCCTCCCACTTCGAGAGAACACCTTTTGCGCTGAGTGGGCGGGGTTTGAGCGAGTGTTGTTGGAAACACGTGACTAAATAGTTTTAGCCAGAGCCTAGCCCTTAGAAGTTATAAAAACAAAACAAAGAGAAATAAAACGTATACAAAGATACAAATGTATAACAAAAATAAATAGCCTAAATGAAGAGTTACACCGCCACATAAGATAAATATAGAGATAGCGTTTTCACTTATTTAGGATTAACAAAACTTTATTTAGTTTCCATATACTGTCAACTTTAAATAAAGAACAGATAGATTTACAGCCAGTACATTTTGTCCAGGTATGCGAAATTTTGATAGCAGGAAACTCAAATGAATTATGTTTTCCTATGCTCTAAAACAGTTGGATTGTTTATTGTACCCAATATCTGGGTTAAACAAAGAACACTGCATCTCTTGTTGGGTTATTCTTAACTTGTATTGGGTTATTTCTATATGAATGCCACCAGTTGGGTTCAAATTGTACATTTCAGCAGTTGATCGGTGCAACTGACAGAAGATAAAGTGATAAGTTAATACATCTCTGGCTATGCAGATCTCAAGTACAAACCTGTTTTATACAGTCTATGATACAAACATGGACTAAAAGTAAACACAAAGCTTCATGAGTTTCGTAAATGTTCACAGAATGCACAGAATCATGCTGCCCTCTGCTGCTTACAAGAAATCAGAAATCAATCTATAATCACTGCTCCATTTATAAAAGCACTTGAATAAACTGAAAAACACACCAACTCTTACTTTAATAACTGCTGTAAGATCCACACTGAATCATTCTTTGAATAAGGACATCACAATTTTACAATAACCAGACATTTTTTTTCATGACAATGGGAACCCCGAGTCTGTAAACGAATCCAAAGAGCATAAAAGTTGCTTTGGATAAAAGTGTCAGCTAAATTATTACATTTAAATGTATATAACAACATTGAAGTAACACACATAATTCTCAAAATACTTTGTTTCATTATGGTCTTATATGCAACAAAAAATCTAATTTCAAATGAATGATACCAGTACAATGGCAATATTTTATCTTGAATAAAAAACGGTAAGGTTGACACAATGAAGGGGTTTTATTTCATGCTACAGAATGACACTGTCTCCATTTATGCTTCCTGACCACACATGCCTATATGGATCATCCAGTTTCTGACCTATTTATATAGTGGACACTGTGTGGATGTTGTGGAAAGTGAATATAAAGCACATATAAAGCTTTTGACATCCATGATGGAAAATCATCAAAACAGCCCATGAGATACCACTTGATCTTCTAGCTGGAGTCACTGTTGTTCTTTCTTTCAAGAGCTAAAAAAACCCAAAGGTTTTAACATAACCTACATTTAAAATGTAGACTAGTTACATCGTAAATGTTTAATTTTTTATATTTTGTTTGAATGACCAATTATTACCAAGATCTGGCATTGAAATGGTCTGGGATCTGCAGTACACTGAAACACAGAATGTGAAACTGCATCTTTAAAAGCAATACAAATACTGCAAATATTAACTCTTTGTTTCTCACAACACTGAGCTCCGTGTGATCTGAAGAGAAAGTATAAATCTTACTTTGCAGTGGTAACAAGAGTGTATTCCTAGTCACAGTTTTCTGATCTGAATCTTCTCTCTCCATGGCTAAAAAACAACAACAAAATGTTGTTTTCACATCCAGTGGCTGTTTGATTAAAAATAAAAACTTTAAAACCCATCTAACTCACCAAAATCAGGCAGAGAGATGTTTTTAGAGCCTATAGCCCCTGAAAAGTAATCGCAGCACAGGTTTCAGACTCTGAGTGAGTGATGATAATTCAGATGAATGAACTGAGATTTTCTGACCTCGAGCTGCTGTAGGAGCTGCTGCTGGAGTCTCTTCAGCTTCACAAAGACTTTGAGTTTCATGAAGCTCCTCAGCTGAAAGACACAGAGAAGAACCATTAATGAATCGGGCCTGAAAAACATCTGAACAAGTGTTTGAAGCAGCGTGAGGCAGAAGTGTAGAAACACTGTTAGTGTGTGTATAGTGTCTGTTCAGGACCTACTCAGAACCACCTTCAGACTGTCATCTGATGCAGCATTTAAAGCTGGAGCCAAACTTGAACACTTTTCTTGTCCTGATGGAGAGTTCAGAAGAAATAAAGTTTTTTTTTTTTTTTTTTTGTACAGATTGTTATTGAACGTTAATGCATTTCATCCTGGACACAGTGATGTGGTACAGTGTCAGTAAAGAAGTTTTAGCTTCTTGAGCAATTCACACTCACTTTTTTCCAGATCTGGTGTTTTCATAATCACACGAAATTCTAAATAACACAGATGTTCAGCCTCCCCATCTCAGCTCGTTTATATTTAATCCAAAGCAATATTCATCGTATATAGATTTTGTCTTTGATAAAAGCATTAATGTCTGAGGAATGACTTTGAGTGGTGAATAATTCACTTTCAAGAACAAGAAATTAATTCAAATTTAAAGGAACACTCCGCTATTTTCTAAAAACAGGCTCATTTTCCAACTCCCCTAGAGTTAAACAGTTAAGTTTAGCTGTTTTCTAACTCATTCAGCCGATCTCCAGGTCTAACTGTAGCACTTTTAGCTGCAGTTTAGCATAGATCATTGAATCCGATTAGACCGTTAGCATCGCGCTCAAAAAGGACCAAAGACTTTTCATATTTTTCCTGTTTAAAACATGGCTCTTCTGTAGTTACATTATGTTCTAAAACCAACAGATCGGCTGAATGGATTAGAAAATGATGAGTTAGAAAATTAACCTATTTTCAAAATTTATGGAGTGAAGAAAAACAATATGAACAAGAACAGTTGACGATGAATGATATGTAATACGGGGTGCCGAAATACAATCGGATAAACTGGCAGTCAGCGGGCTTCACAAACCAAAACAGAGACTTGCATTCCGGCCCGTAATGAATATTTTCAAAGGAGAATAACTGACTATAGCATTGTTTTTCATATAAACAATTAAGTTAACTTAGCATGTTTCTTAAATATCGCAAACATATGATGCTATTTTTATGCTTTAGTAGAGTCGAAAACGTACATTCAGCACCTTTAAGAGACATATGGAAATATGTGTATTTTATTAAATAACTTTTAAAAGTGTCAGACTCACTCAACAGTTTCACGTGTGATGGTGTCTTCAGGGTTTTCTGCTTCTCTGAAATTATAAACAAAAAACAAAGACAGTCATTCTCCTCTTTTAATCATATTTATGACTTTATTATACTTAAATAATACTCACTTGGATGTTTAATATATTTGATCAGTTGATAAGTTGTGAGAACAATGACGGAAGCAACAATCAAACTGATTAAAGTTACAAAGCCCAACAGGCGTCCGACTGTCACAGAACAAAAATACATTATTCATAGAGTTAGATTAGGATTAATTGAACAAATTCAAATCTAACACTAATAATGAAGTGATCTTAGACCATGAGACCATAGTTAATCATTAGAAACAAATACTAAAGTGTCCATGGTTAACACAAGGACTACTTAATGCATGTAAAAAGAAAAATAATTTATACAAACAATTTATGATTCAAAAAACAAAAGAATCTGAAGAACGGTATAAAGTATACAAGAATAAACTGATAACTATTGTACGAAATAGCAAGAAATTATACTATGAAAATAAATTAAATGAGAATAAAAGTAATATTAAAGGAATTTGGAATATACTGAACAAATTGTTAAGAGACAATCGTTCAATCAACGCATACCCTGACTATTTTATAGATAATGACACTGAAAACTATATGAAAAACATTGTCAATAAGTTTAATGATTTCTTTATAAATGTTGGTCCTGAATTAGCGGCAAAAATCCCAGCAAGCAGTAATAACATAATGGTGGATTCAGCTATAGAAAGGAACCCTCAAACCATCTTCCTCTCTGACGTGAGTGAGACTGAAATCATAACTATTGTGAATAAATGTAATAATAAATCCTCTATGGACTATTTGGATATAAATATGAGATTAATAAAAAGAATAATTGATAATATTGTGAAACCCTTAACACATATATGTAATGCCTCATTCCAAACTGGAACTTTCCCAGACAAAATGAAAATAGCAAAAGTGTTACCACTATTTAAAAATGGAAGTAAACATATATTTACAAATTATAGGCCTGTCTCTCTGCTGCCACAGTTCTCAAAAATATTGGAGAAAATGTTCTATAGCAGACTGGATACATTTATTGCGAAGCATGAGTTAATTAACGAGGGGCAATATGGATTTAGACCCAAAAGATCAACCACTATGGCTATTATTGATGCTGTGGAAGAAATCACCAGTGCTGTAGACAGCAAAAAACATGCTGTTGGAATCTTTATAGACCTAAGGAAAGCATTTGATACCATCAATCATTCTATCATTGTACAAAAAGTAGAAAAATACGGTATTCGGGGAGTAGCTGGGAACTGGATTAAAAGCTATTTAGATGAGAGACAACAATTTGTTAAAATGGGGGACACTGAATCAAAATGTATGAGCATTGTTTGTGGGCTGCCTCAAGGGTCTATACTGGCTCCCTTGCTATTCAACTTATATATTAATGATATATTTAAAGTATCAGATTTATTAAAAATTGTATTATTTGCTGATGATACCAACTTATTTTATTCCAACGATAACTATAATAGACTTATAAAGGATGTTAATCAGGAATTAGCCAAATTTAAAACATGGCTGGATTTAAACAAATTGTCACTCAATCTAAGTAAAACAAAAATGATTATTTTTGGCAATTATAAGGAAACTCCGGAACTACTGATACGTATAAATGGTATTGAAATAGAAAAAGTAACAGAAATTAAATTCTTGGGAATCACAATAGACAACAAATTGAGCTGGAAATCACACATTGGACACATACAAAGGAAGATATCAAAAAATATTGCAATCATAAACAAAGCTAAGTACGTTTTAAATTACAAGGCGCTGTATATATTGTATTCCAGTCTGATTTTGTCATACTTAACGTATGGAATTGAGGTCTGGGGTAATAATTATAAGAGTTCCCTGCATTCCCTTGTAACTCTCCAAAAACGAGCAATCAGAGTTATTCATAAGGTAGGATACCAAGAACATACAAATATACTGTTTTTACAAAGTAATATGCTTAAATTCATGGACTTAGTCGTTTTTTATACTGCACAATTAATGTATAAAGCAAATTGGATCCTACTTCCTGCAAATATTCAAAAACTATTCATAAAAAGAGATAGCTGTTACAATTTGAGAGGTTATGGTCATTTTAAAGTACCGGCTTTCAGAACGACGAAGAAAAGTATGTGTGTGTCTGTGTGTGGTGCCAGGCTCTGGAATAACCTGAGAGCCCAACTCAAGCAGTGCCCATTCATTTATCAATTTAAATCAAAGTATAAACAAGTTATACTGTCTAAGTACAGGACAGAAGAATGTCCTTAGGTGTAGAAATGGAATTAGCTGCAGAGCAATCTATTTATGTTGTATTTTTTTGACTGACAAACTAAAAAGATAATATAAGTTAATCAAGATAATATAATTAAACTATTTATAATTATAAACAATTGTGGCCAGTAAATGTATTGAACTCATAACAAGTAAGGAACAAAAGATCAAATTAAAAGATTGGTGACTAGCTAGTTGTTACCGGCAATGAGGTGTTTTTTTTTTTTTTTTTTTTTTTTGTGTGTTTTTTTTGTACTTATTGAAGATTCTTCTTTTTGGAATTAGCAGAATGATTGTGAGTTAATATTGTTGATTGTACTGTCACTGGAATAGGACAACACTAATATGTGGCAACTGTCTTATCGATTATAGTAGATACCTATGGTTTAAATGTAAAAAAAAAGGGGGTAGGCGTCAATAAGCTTAAGCTTCTGCCTACTCCTTTTGAGCATCAGATCCACGGTTTTATTTATTTGTTTTAATGTACTTGATCATCTGCGCATGTATCCTTTTTGGTTTCGCCTGTTGTGTTGAGGATTGTTAGTTGTTACTATGTTGATTTTGTGGAATTCTGATGCCCAAATAAAAACAGATGATGATGATGATTCCAACAACATTCAAACAAGCTAATTTTACATGAAGAACACAATAGTAAAACTGGGACTATAGTACCGTCAACTAAATAGGCAACTTCTGGCAGAATCCATTCATCCACCACACACTGATAGCATGAACTTTCAGACGGCAGGATCTGCGGGCTCTTCTTCAGCTGAAAGGATCCATCTGTGTTTGGTCTGATTTCACTTGAGTTCAGCCGTTCATCAGGTAACGGCGTCTGATCATGTCTGATCTCCATCTGCACATGTTTACGGTTGAAGACCGAGGGCAAACACACCAGAACCTGCTGCTCTGATGATCCAGATGCTTTTACAGAGAAGTAAACTTCAGGACGAGCTGCAGGACACACAGACAGACACACAGATGAACTGAATTAATTTATTGGTAATTGATATATAATGGACACTTCCTGTTGCCTCATGTTGCATTGGCATAAAGTCTATTTCACAGCTGATTTCAGACAGGTTGAAACTGGCATGTAGAGTACTGTGGAACATTTAAGTCTCTAGCACATTAGATGCTTCACAAAAACTTTTAAGCCAGTTTTCTTATCTTTTGCTTTTACATTTCCAACCATTCATTTTGCAAATATGAATGATATTAGATTTGTGTATGAACAAGGAGCACTACAACAGACCTGGGCTGCGTTCAGCCCCGACAAAACGTTGCACAACGTTTTTTAAACAGAAATGGTGATGCGTTGAACACACTGTTCTGATGACGCAAGAGTTGCAACTATGGCAGCTGAGAAGGCCATTCTTTGAAGAAAAAAAAGGCCATTCTTTGGTTTCTTTGTGAAGAATCTTCGGAGCCATCTATTTAGCCTCACATACTGACTTTATTTGTAGTTCATACAGTTTTAATACCCTGTATTTTCTTTCTAATTTTTAGAAAAAGCACTTAATTACCATTGTTTATTTCTATACCAAATGTCATACACTTGCAATGAAGCTAAAAATATAAACAACTACATCATTATGTTGATATCCTTTATTTTTACAATAAAACTTACGACAAACATGTCTTCTAATATCCTCAGTTATTGCGTATACCGAGCTGCAACGAACACATTTGTACATTATTTTCCTTGAAGCCATTGTGCGAGTTCACTTTAATACCGCGTGCTTTATATACATGTTGCTGCTGATTGGACCGCAGTTCTGACACCCCCACCAAACAAGAGAAAACGCATCTCAAACCCCGTTGCAAACCGGTGCACACCGTTTCAAGGAAACATGACGTTCAATCCGGAAACCATAGCAAAACGTTGCGCACCGTTTTGAACTTGAACATGCCCCTGATCTCACTCTCAGCCAGTCTGATATTACATTATAGGACAGAAGCAAAAGGTGACACACAGGCCAAAAATAAATTTAGCAGCAATCAACACCTTACAGACCCTGGAGTATTAAACAAAGCAATACTTGTGTATTGTATATATTTCAGAGAAATATCAGCTTTAATTTTTTCACATTTTGATAGAGGGCACTATATGTATTTAATTTATATTATTTAAAAAAAAAATGCTACTGAAATTGACCCAGGCCTGTTATTGGCAGCTGAACTCCCAATAAGAGTAAAATGTGTCTGGTGCTTTTTGAGTCTGTGCACAGCCCCCTCCACTGAAGACTCTTCTTAAAATTCCTAACATTAGAATCCAGTAGCTCAGTTATTTTCAACAAGACTTATTTAGTTAAACCTGATTTATACTTATTTGTGAATCTGTCACAAGCTTTACAAAGAGACTTGACCTGACACTGAAGGGTAGGTAAGTGAAAAAAATGAAGGGTCAGTGGGTTGGAACCACTCTAATGTGACTAAAACTAGTAAACTGACAGCAAAATAAATTAAATAAATTCAGCTGATGTTAACTTTCCTACAGATTCTTTTGTCTGAGTGGAAGTGTTACAAACTCACATTCCTTGATTAACCTTTCCTCTCGTTGAAGGTCAATGAAGCTGGTTAATGTCTCTAAACATTTCTTCTCCAGGCTGGAAACTGGAACTAAAGGTATCCAGTCCATAGAGAGGGTAAATTTCGAGTTCTGTCCATCATAGGCATATTCATCAGTGCCTTGAAGAAATATTACTGAACCATTAGAGTGACATTCAGCTGCACAGCCGTGTGTCCACTGAAGAACATGAAGATCTAGAGAAAAAACACATTAGAAGACAAAAATCACTGTGATATGTTTAAGGTAGAGCAAGTATATGTAATTTTGTTGTAGTTGTTGAAATAACAGTTTCAGAGTCGTTTGGATCCTACATTGATATATTATAAGGCGAATGGCTCCTGTTTGTTTCCTGCAAAGTTTGGTGAGCAGGTATGAAATTCCAAGAAAACTGGATTGTTTTACAGCAGCAACAAAAACAAGTGTATGGTTATCCACTGTAATTATTAAAGTGAGATATTTATCACAGTAAATTCTACTTTACTGTAGAGGGTTCAAAAATCACAAGACTAAACAACTGCTTTAAAAGTAATTTTTTTCTTTCAAACAAAGTTATCCAGGATTCTATACAGTATATGACACTACCATTCAAAGGAATACTCCACAAGGAACATCAGTGACAGTAGTGTGGCGCTATATGTGTAATACAGAAAACATATTTCTGAAATGAGGAAGAGAAACATGTTACAACAAGAAAAGAAAAGAAAAATCACCATGTCGCAAAGTAAATGATATGTCCAAAGTTTAAACCTAAACCTGAGCAACTCAAAGATAAACGCATGAAACATTACTAAACCTCTGAGCATATTTTTTTTTTTCAAAAAGGATCATTTTGCCAATAGGAATACTATCTTTACAATCTAATGCAGACACAAGGTAATGCAATGAATGTACAGTAAGAACATAAGACAAGCTGAATAAAAGAGTTTTCTTACCACTCTGAGAGGGGAAAACAGATAAAATCAGGAAGAGAACTGTGACTGAAGCCATTATCTTAAAGTTTCAGAATGAAACTACTAAACCACAACGTCCCCTTTCATTCGTGAGACAGACTTAGCCAATAATGATGAGGTAAATGCATGGATTGTACAAAAACATGGACGTAGGGTCCGTGACGTCACCCATGGATTTCAGAAAGTGGGCGGAGCCAGTCGTCGCCATCACCGTGCGTCACTCCTGGATAATCAAAAATAAACTCATTAAAAAAAAATTCATCCCCTCACAATAATTGAGGGCAAACTTAGCTATAAAGACCAAAATACATTTTTGAAGTAGGCTGTAAACTTTTTTTTTTTTTCTGTTGTAAAGTTGGGTGTTTAACATGGGGAGTAGGGGTGTAACGATTCACTCGTTTTCTCGATGCATTGATTACAATCCCTGTCGATTCATATGCATCGATCTTGAAACATGATTTTTGAATCGTGAATCGCCGATCTTGGACAGTAATCGATTCAAAATGCTAAGAATCGAATGAATCGCGATTTCTAGAGTGATTCAATGCTTTAAAAATGTATACACATTAAATTACACGCACAAATTAATGGAGACTAGTGATGGGAAGTTCGGATCATTTTACCGACTCGGACTTTTGAGTCTCGTTCAGCAAAATGAACGAATCTTTTTTCGAGTCATTTCTTTCATTTCGTTCATTTTAGCAAAATGTTATTAAAATATTAAGTGCTACCTCCCCAACACATCTAGTACTTACGCAAAGATGATCACACGACAAACAATACAAAAATAAAATGCTATGAGATAAAGAAAAAAATACTCATTCTTTACCTGGGTCTTCAGTCTGTGATTAGCTCATCTCACCTCTTATCTGACAAGAAGTCTTCGGGTTTAAGTCATTCCTTAATCACGTGACAGCCCCATACGCAAAACTAACGCGGTCTTGAGCCGGAAAGAGAATTGATTAGTTCATCTCATGAGTCTATCGGGTCGAGTTTGACTCGTTCCTTAATCACGTGACAGCCCCATACGCAAAACTAACGCGGTCTTGAGCCGGAAAGAGAATTGATTAGTTCATCTCATGAGTCTATCGGGTCGAGTTTGACTCGTTCCTTAATCACGTGACAGCCCCATACGCGAAACTAACGCGGTCTTGAGCCGGAAAGAGAATTGATTAGTTCATCTCATGAGTCTATCGGGTCGAGTTTGACTCGTTCCTTAATCACGTGACAGCCCCATACGCAAAACTAACGCGGTCTTGAGCCGGAAAGAGAATTGATTAGTTCATCTCATGAGTCTTTCGGGTCGAGTTTGACTCGTTCCTTAATCACGTGACAGCCCCATACGCGAAACCAATGCGGTCTCGAGCCGGAAAGAGAATTGATTAGTTCATCTCATGAGTCTTTCGGGTCGAGTTTGACTCGTTCCTTAATCACGTGACAGCCCCATGCGCTATTTCTGACATTTGTCACTGTGTTTTTGTTACTGTTTGTTGAGGATCTGTGGTTTGTTATTATTTTATAAATAAATAAAACCCTGTTATAAATAAAATTTTGATTAATTTGTCTTCTTGACTGTCTATCGGTAAATAAACACTAGGCTATATAATAATATAATAATCCAAGCTTACAATAAAAAGTATTTATAGACTAGTTTGTTCATTTTTACTCCAATTTTGAGTTTGCTGGTATAATAATTGCTTTTCCTAGGCAGACTTGACATATTGGTGTAATATATGTATAAGAAGATTGCTCAAAAAAGGACATAATGACATACATTAAAAGCAAATAACATTTTGAATTTGAATTATTAATGTTAAAGACAAATGTTAAAGACATTAAGGTTATGATAACTTCAGCTTTAACAGTTTTAACCCAGCTCAGAGTGAGGAGTTTCAGATCCTGGTTCACTGCCAGTGCAGGGGCCATGTTTTGGGAAGACTTTGACGAAAGGGTAGCAAGTTTGAGGCCTTCTGCTACCTCTTCTGAGACCTCAGATGCTATGATGGCCAACCTTTGCAGAGCCACTCTTACCCCGCACATCAGACCCTCTGGCCTGGTGGAGGAGATGTTCACCAGTATACACAAGCCTTTCTGAAGTCACAAAGACAAGACTTTGCATTGTGGCCACATCCGTGCCATCTGAATTTTTTTTTTCTAAAACTGGGCAGATTATCTCAGATAGAAGAACTCACAGACTCAGCCCATCCAAGGTCAGGGAGCTTGTTGTTTTTTTAATAATGTAAACATGCCTTAAAGCAAGTCCTAAAAATATAGCCACAGTGTGTTATTTATTTTAAAGCTTATTTTTATTTATTTAGAAAAAGACTAGCTTGTTGTGCAATATTTTTGTTGTTGTGATTTTAAAAGGTAATTTGTTATTGTTATAAGGCTCCATTGCTTTAGTATCTCTTAATTTTCATTTATTTTTTATTCAAATGGTTTAAAATTATTTTGGGAATAGCTTGTTGTGCAATATTTAGTTTTTCTTTTTTTATATATTGTACTTTTAAAGTTCATTTGTTAAGGTTATTAGACCCTGTGGCTTTATTATCTTTTCATTTTAATTTCATTTTTAATTATTTACATTTTTATTATTTTAATTTATTTTGGAATAGTTGTCCTCTTTGTTAAAAAGCTTTTCTGTAATAAACAATAAACAACTATTCAAAAGTATGTACAGTGTTTTTAATGTTTATAAAGTGTCATATGTTACAAAAGTATGGTTTACACAGACAATCTGATTTAATAACTGCACAACTAAACAAAAACAAACAGACAGAAAAAAAGATCAACATTTTAAGCATAACCAACTCTTTATTTCCACATTCGGTGTTATGGAAAAGTACCACCATGACAGAAATTAAAAACAACAATTTGAAACCAGAAATGCATCACGTTACTGTAAGAGTAAATAATACTAATAATAAATAAGTACTACGCACCCATTTTGTAAGGAAAGTTGTAAATGAACTAATTACTCTAGCCAATGTTGTCACACAGTACAAAAGAACGAAAAACCCGAAGAACCGAAAGATGAACTATTCAATTATCTGCATTCTTTTACTGTCAGTGTCTATGGTTTTAGCGTATGGGTCTGTCACGTGATTAAGGAACGACTCGACCCGAAGACTCATGAGATGAACTAATCAATTCTCTTTCCGGCTCAAATTGCATTGGGTTTAACGTATTGGGCTGTCACGTGATTGAGGAACGAGTCAAAAACCCGATAGACTCGAACTATGAACTAATCAATTCTCTTTCCGGCTCATGCTGCATTGGGTTTAACGTATTGGGCTGTCACGTGATTGAGGAACGAGTCAAAAACCCGATAGACTCGAACTATGAACTAATCAATTCTCTTTCCGGCTCAAGACTGCATTGAATGACAGGTGAATTACTACTACTAGAACAGAACCCATAGAATAATGCGCATGCGCGACTGAACGAATCACTCCCCGAGACGACTCGTTCTTCCCGAGTCACATTAAAGATTCGTTCAAAATGAACGAATCGTTCAAGAACGACACATCACTAATGGAGACCTTGAAGAGTGTTCGTGAATCGTGCCTCTGATCTGTCCTTCACGCGCTCCACTGTTTACCGCCTGAGACTGTCACAGGATTGCGCTCGTGCGTTCGTCTCTGACGCAGCTGACGTGTGATCTATAGGACTCGTGGCCAGTAATAATAATGTGAAGTAGTTTTACTTTTCTGTAGTTTGTCAATGGCTCTCTGCATCTTACCGACGGAGTTACCGGAGCCGTCGACAGCTGTATTTATTGCATGGACAGAGCAGAAATGTAGTAAGTGTCTAAATCATACGCACAGATCCATTGAATGATAAATGTTTTTAAACAATGCGGATGAACCGAATATACGAAGGAAACTGTTAAAATTAACCACAGCATTAACAACGACCTTGAAATAAGAGCGCGAGATTTATCTGATAATCAGATGCATGAAATTAGCGTTTGTTTAATTAGCAAACAGATATCTGGCGCGTTTTCACTCAGAATCATTGGCTGATGGAGAGGAAAAGTTAAATAGAGATGAAGACGTTTTCACACTCAAAGAGAAGCGATCTCGCTCTCATAGACGTGCCAGGCTATATCTGCAGCTAAACTGAATGAAAGCAGAATGAACTGATGAAACTAAAAAAAAACACACAAAAGATTTATGAATGATTCAGTGCTAATTGACATTTATTACAGTACAGAAACTATAAAGTATATTTTCTACCTTATTCTGTGCAGAAAATTTAAATAATTGCTAATTAAATGTAGCCTAGTATATAAAACAATCATAAAATTGCCATTAGGAAAAAATATCGATTACAAATGATTGATTATTGTCCAGCAGTGTATTTGATTTATTACAGCTAATTAAAAGTAATTAAAAAGGAGATAATTCCTTGTAATAACAACAATAATAATAATAATAATAATAATAATGATAATAATTATTGCTACATACATAAAATGTAAAAAGCTCTTTTTTAAAAACTTGGCTTACATAAATTTTTACGTATGCCATGTCGCATCATTAAACTAGCATTTAACAATGGACAAAAGGTTTTTTGTTTTTTTTTCTAACCTATGGTTCTCTAACCATAAATGCTACTGTAATTTGCCCCCTGACTAAGCATTTAAAGAATTTAGTAGAAGCATTTAAATAATCCCGTGAATGCACTTAAAGAATGCAGTATCGAATCGTTATAATCAAATCGAATTGAATTTAATTGTGAATCGAATCGAATTGAATCGTTCTAAATTTGCAAAAATCGTTCTTGAATCGAATCGAAAACCTATGAATCGTAATCGAATCGAATCGCTGCCTTGCCAAAGATTCACAGCCCTAATGGGGAGTTTCCCTTGCAGCCAGCCTCTAGTGGCCAGTTGATGAATTACAGTTTAAGTCACTTACGTATGGGCTTTACGACAAAGAGTGGGAGCTTGCTGCTTGGGTAAATGTGATGCTGTAGCATTCTCGGATTGTAATAATTACTGTAATAATGAATGAGTCAGTCTCGATATATTTTAGTTTTAAGACGAGTTCAGACTGCACAATTTTAGCCCTGATTTTTGCTTGCCGACATGTTTTGAGAAATCGCAGACAAATGCCCAAAATCACAGGCAAATCGGTGCTAGTGTGCGTGAGCAAAGAAGCGATCTGAGAGAATCGACCGACAAGTCGCCGACGCTCGAGAGATATTTGGCATGCCGCCAAATGATTTCTAGGCTGGGCTACAGCAATGCTCTTCTGGCTGGACTTCCATCAAGCACAATCAAACCTCTACAAATGATTCAGAATGCAGCGGCATGACTGGGCTTCAAAGAACCCAAAAGAGCCCATGTTACACTTCTTTTTATCTCCTTGCACTGACTACCGATTTTAGGCTCGCATCAAGATCAAGACATTGATGCTTGCAGAACAGCCACAGACTCAGCACCCACCTACTTCCACACACTATTACAAATCTCCAGAAATCAGCTTGTGAGCGAAAACCTGGTGATGTCATCACAGAGAGGCTCAAAATCACTTTCCAGAACATTCTCTTTCACCATTCCTGGGTGGTGGAATGATCTTCCCTCTCCTATCTGAAGTGACTAATCCTTGAAAATTTTCAAGCGACAAGCTGATAACTCATCTCTTTCGAAACTACTTGACCAGCATAAAAAAATAATATGATTTGTCTTCCTCTTTATTTATTCCTTCTCTTTCTAGCTTGTACTTATTTGAACAGTGTATAAAACTTATTACAAGCACTTCATGTGTCTGTTTGCCTCTTTAAGAAGAATGGTTATATGTATCCCCCAACTGTAAGTCACTTTGGATAAAAGTGTCTGCAAAATGACTAAAGCTAAATGAAAAACACAAGAAAATCTAATAAAGTTTAATGCTGAATGATTACTGGTCTGTTCTCTGATTGATGTCATGATTACACAAGTGTGTTTATGGTGTGCTGTGATTCTGAGAAGAGTCAGACTCACTGATTGTGAAATTACAAATATTAACACTCATCCTCCTCTTCTATCATCCTACTGAAACTTTAAAGGACTTAAAGGAAGCAAGAGGCAAGAACGACTAAACAAACTCCAATGATCCACGGCAGCTGGACATTCACTTCATCTGTCAAAGAAAAACAAAGAGTTTTAATTGATTTATATTTGTGAAAAAATGATATGTAATACTAATAATGAAGTGATCTTATGAAACCATCGATAAACTTTGACCAACCAGTTCAATATGAAACAAACATCATCATCAGGGTTGCCAATTCTCACGCATCTGGCTTGACACTCATGCTTTCAGTATTAATCTCACGCTTAAGTCCAAGCGTGAGTGCATCATTTAGAAATCGAGTGAACAAAATAGTAAATCGAGGGAACGCAATAGTAATCGTGTGCACGTTTTAGTACAGTGAGGGAACGAATTAGTAAATCGTGCACATTAACTTTTATTTCTAGACTTAAAAATATAGTGATTCATAAAGGTTCCTGAGTGTTAACCCATTTAATCCCAAATTTTTCCCAGACATGAAAATATACAAATGATGTGTCACACAAGTGAAGAGGTGGCCGAGTGGTTAAGGCGATGGACTGCTAATCCATTGTGCTCTGCACGCGTGGGTTCAAATCCCATCCTCGTCGTTCCTTGCTCTGCTCGTTCATCTGCTCTGTGCACTTTCCTTTGTGGGAAGTCGTGGACTAATGGTTAGAGAGTCGGCCTCCCAATTGAAAGGTTGTGAGTTTGAGTCCCAGGCCGGCAGGAATTGTGGGTGGTGGGAGTGCATGTACAGTTCTCTCTCCAACTTCAATACCACGACTTAGGTGCCCTTGAGCAAGGCATCGAACCCCCAACTGCTCCCCGGGCGCCGCAGCATAAATGGCTGCCCACTGCTCCGGGTGTGTGTTCACAGTGTGTGTGTGTGTTCACTGCTCTGTGTGTGTGTGCACTTCGGATGGGTTAAAAGCAGAGCACAAATTCTGAGTATGGGTCACCATACTTGGTTGAATGTCACGTCACTTTTTTTTTTAATTTTTTTTTTTTTATTAGTAACCCTTTGAAATAATGAATAATTATTTTTTGAAATTATTTTGGAAAAGTGAGTGAAAAAAAATTGTGTTTTATGTTCGGTCATAATTGTGACCGGTGGGATAATGTGTGTACTGAAATAACATATTTCTCCAGTCATAAAAATGGTTTGATATCTAGATAGCTATTTTAAACTGTTTGATCACATTCTAGGGTTACTATTATGCATAAAAAACTTATGTGACCATCTATTGTGACCATCAGCATGTTTATTAAGAATGACCAGTATGTGCACTTACACTATCTGTACACTAGAGAGAAGCATTGTGTTATTCACTATATGAAATGATCTCCACATGCATTCAGAATGTGAATGTCAAACATTTCTAAACACTTCGATCCAAAGATCACTTTTATAATCCAGATTATAGATTTATGCAGGTTATGCAAAGTTACTGCAGTCATTTAAAAACCGGCGCATGTCTGAGGTGATTAGATGTTTCATGTGACTGTAGTTTAGTTTGGGCTTTGCTCAGGCCTTAATTAGAACTGCACATACATCAATAAACCAAATCCAAAAGCATATGATAAATTAGTCCACATATTTTATTGTGCCAAGACTTTGGAAGGAGGCTTGCACTTTGGATAGTACAAACTGACAGATAATAAGGATGCAGTTTGAACTGACTATTTATGCACTGCAACCACTTTTTATTTCTATCCTTCTCTTTTCCTACATTTGATTGACACTTCTTTACCTGCTTATGCTTGTGTTTTTCAAAAAATCACTTCTGAAAGACATTAGTGGGTGGAAAATAATTGATTAATCATGTAAACAAATCAGAAATAGTCCAATTCATTTTCCCTTTTTATTTCCCTGTTGCCATGCCTCAGACTAGATGACATAAAACACATTCAACAGTGCAATGGAATGAGGGAAATTCTGTTGTTTGCTCTCACTATCAGCTTAAACGAATATTTGCAGTCGTTTTTCATTCACTATCTGTTGTTTATGAAGTTGTTGAAATGGTGATTATATATTAACCCTTAAAGAAACAAATGTAGTGTTAACAAATGTCAGCTGCATCCAAACAGCAGATTTGAAGTGCAAATGATTATTATTTTTCCATCCAGGGTTATGCTCTATTCACAACTCAGAGGTTTCACAATTTGATAGAAATTTCTGAGTTCATACAGAGATATTTGATGGCAGGTGTTGGTTAATCTGAGTACAGTTTGATCAGAGATCATTTCTAAAACTTTAGAGAGATTATATGTGAGGTTACTAGGGTCTTTTTCTCAGGAAAAACAACTGAGAAGCAGGAGCTCAGTTTCTTCTTCAGTATTTCTTAACGAATGTCTAAGAAAACAGTAAAAGGACAAATTTTTCATTTAAAATAATTTTCTGATTAGCTCCTGACTAATTGAAGACTTGAAGCGAGTGAACCCTGTGTGAGATTGATGTCTGTTTTACATTAATCAGTCTCCTGAAAGCTTTCTATTCGCAGTGCTGTGGGTAAGTCAGAATCAGAGTTTCTCTGTTGTCTGTCTATGCATCTTATGTCATGAACATACAGTATTGACCTCTACTGCAATTGACACGAGGTTTATGATGTACGATAAGATTTACAGGGTTTAGAAGATGGTGAACTTTGTTCATTCTTACAGAACAGGCCAAAAAGAACAGCTGACATGCAAATGTAGCTTAGAACTGGCAATTAATATTGAATAAAGAGCGTATAATCTATCTATCTATCTATCTATCTATCTATCTATCTATCCGTCTGTCTGTCTCTCTGTCTGTATATTTCTGTCTGTCTTTCTGACTGTCTCAGTTTGTCTGTCTCTGTCTGTCTATCTGACTGTCTGTCTGTCTCTTTCTGTCTATCTGACTGTCTGTCTGTCTGTCTCTGTCTGTCTATCTGACTGTCTGTCTCTGTCTGTCTATCTGTCTGTCTGTCTCTGTCTGTCTATCTGACTGTCTGTCTCTGTCTGTCTATCTGACTGTCTGTCTCTGTCTGTCTATCTGTCTGTCTGTCTCTGTCTGTCTATCTGTCTGTCTGTCTCTCTGTCTGTCTATCTGACTCTCTGTCTGTCTGTCTGTCTCTGTCTGTCTATCTGACTCTCTGTCTGTCTGTCTATCTCTGTCTGTCTATCTGACTGTCTGTCTGTCTGTCTATCTGACTGTCTGTCTGTCTATCTGACTGTCTCTCTGTCTGTCTCTCTGACTGTCTGTCTCTGTCTGTCTCTCTCTCTGTCTGTCTCTGTCTGTCTATCTGACTGTCTGTCTGTCTGTCTGTCTCTCTGTCTGACTGTCTCTGTCTGTATATCTGACTGTCTGTCTCTCTGTCTCTGTCTGTCTATCTGACTCTCTGTCTGTCTGTCTGTCTCTGTCTGTCTATCTGTCTGTCTGTCTATCTGACTGTCTGTCTGTCTGTCTCTGTCTGTCTGTCTGTCTCTCTGTCTCTCTGACTGTCTGTCTTTCTGTCTGTCTCTGTCTGTCTATCTGACTGTCTCTCTGTCTGTCTCTCTGTCTTTCTGTCTGTCTATATGTCTGTCTATATTTCTGTCTGTCTATCTGTCTGTCTGTCTCTGTCTGTCTATCTGACTGTCTGTCTGTCTATCTGACTGTCTCTCTGTCTGTCTCTCTGACTGTCTGTCTCTGTCTGTCTATCTGACTGTCTGTCTGTCTATCTGACTGTCTCTCTGTCTGTCTCTCTGACTGTCTGTCTCTGTCTGTCTATCTGACTGTCTGTCTGTCTATCTGACTGTCTCTCTGTCTGTCTCTCTCTCTGTCTGTCTCTGTCTGTCTATCTGACTGTCTGTCTGTCTCTCTGTCTGACTGTCTCTGTCTGTATATCTGACTGTCTGTCTCTCTGTCTCTGTCTGTCTATCTGACTGTCTGTCTGTGTCTGTCTATCTGACTGTCTGTCTCTCTGTCTCTGTCTGTCTATCTGACTGTCTGTCTGTGTCTGTCTATCTGACTGTCTGTCTCTCTGTCTCTGTCTGTCTGTCTGTCTATCTGACTGTCTGTCTCTCTGTCTGACTGGCTGTCTCACCGTCTGTCTGTCTGTATGATGTCTATTCATATTGTATAGTCAGATGGATAATCATATATTCTATTGTTCATCCATCCATGCATCTATACTTTCATTTGTATGTTTATGCATCCATCTGTTTATTTATCAATCCATCATGTCTATTGTTAAATACATATATTAACAGAAGTTTCCTGTGGTTTGCAGATGACACCCTGTATTTAAATACACCTGATGAGTAAAGGCTATCTTAGCATGTAATTGTCCTGTGGTTCTGCTGAGTGACTTGAGGTTTTGAGGTGTGGTTCAGTTCAGTAATGCCAGATAAACCAGGTGAACCCAATGTTTAGAGTTTGACCTGAGGACAACATTGTAGCTTATATCACCACACACACACAAACACACACTCAGTATGCTGACTAGACTGCTCACGGCTTGCGTTATGTTTATGAATTCATAGGGGTTTTCTTCATGCAGTATGAATACTCTATATGTGATAACTAGAAATGAATGACCCTGGAAGACAAATATGACATTTAGTATTTGTTTGGATTTATATACAGATTTTATTTCTACAAAACACATCAGAAGTTCTTAAAGGGATCGTTCATCCAAAAATGAAAATTATTTTGAAAAAGCAGAATTGAATCACTGACACTATCAACATAGACAGAGCCAATACCTTTAAAAATATATTATAAAAAAAAATAAAGTACAGAAATATCCTATATGCATTTACTAATATAAAATAAACATTTAAATTCAAAGACAGTAGCTACATTAAAAGCATTACATCTCATCTAGAGTGAACTGAATTATTGATTCATGTTGATGAATGAGAAAGAATGTGCAATTTGTAGAAAATGTGCAAAAGTTTTCTGTGCCTTAAGGTGCACAAAGTTGATTTTAAACTGCAGGCTTTTCCATTTAAGTGTAATTTAAAAACACTAAAAATATTCCATATGAAAACACATAGAGCTGCTTTGATTGCACATATTTCATACATTCCAGCAGTTACACAGACAGATATATAGGATCAAGGCACAAATAAAAACAAATGCTACCTATTCACAGCCCTATTTGGTCTTCATAAATGGACAAGAGCAGCAAAATGCCCCAACCGCTCAAAAGTCCCAGATTCTGCAGGAAAAATATCAGCCAAGGTCTTTTAGTGTCCACGTGAACCAGGGAAGGAAGCTGGAAGACAAAAACAGAGTTAAATCACACTGTTCACAGCTTGATAATGCGGTTATGTGAGAAAACATTTTCCACTGAATAGATTGTAACGTACCATATCTGCCAGACCAACATACAGAAAGAGGCCGGCGGTGACAGCCGAAATCCACTCCTTAGCAAACGTTTCAGTGGAGACAGACAGAGCGATGTACAGACCGATGAAGGAGGTGAGAGAGCTGCCCACATTCAGCAGAAGAGCCCACTTGACTGACAAACCACAGTGCAACAGGATCGCAAAATCACCTGAGACCAGAGAAAATATATTCAGATGAAGCACATAGGAAAGAAGAATCACTGTGGAGATTTCTGTTATTAAACAAATGGAGACTTTTGCTGAGGTTCTCAGCTTCTCAGAATGAACTCTTAAGAAACTTTGAACCAAGAAAACCAAGCCTTAAATATTATATATATATATATATATATATATATATATATATATATATATATATATATATATATATATATATATATATATATTCCCAGCAGTTTTCCTTTTGTTTTACATTTTCATCTAAATAAAGTCAAAATACAAACAAACATACACAGAAATAAATGTAATGAATCCAAAATAAGCTCCTTTCCCAAAAATTATGAAAATGTGTAATTACTTTCTTTTTTTGGAGTGAAATGTGACTCAGGTAGTGCTTAACAGTTTTAGTAAAAGATTTTTGATTGGATGATGAAGATTAATTTAAAAATATAAATTAAGTAAAGGCAAATCAATTTGACCATTAAACCATAAAAATTTTACAAATCAAAATTCATTCATTGAGTTTAGTTATTTTAGTGCCCCTTTGATTTAATATTAAAGTATTTGTTAATATTTAGATTTTTTTTCTGTTAAGTTTTAGTTATTATTAAATATGTCTATAGTTTTTTTTGTCAAGTTTAAGTTTTTTATTTTATTTTATTTAGTAAATTTTATTTTACTACTTCAACCTTAAATAAAATCTTTTTTTTACTGAAATATATATGAAACATAATTTAGCAGAATAGTTAATTTACATTTTTTTGTACATTTAAGTTTTAGTTAACAATGATAACTGTGGTTGAATGATTAATAATTGAAAATGAATCTTTTACTTTCATAGAGAGGCGTGTAAATGTATTTCCTTGTTCGACAGGAGAAGCACACCACAGGACTTATCAGTCTCTTCATTCTGTGTTCTCATGAGAGCAAATATCATGTATGTGCAGAAAGCATGAGGCAATTCTAATCTAGTGGGGTGTGGTTATGAATGTTTTATGAACGCAGGTGTCAAAGGTGTCTAATCTGTGTTTATCTCATGACTCACACCAGGAAACATGAAGAGATTCTACAGAAACCACTGTTTTCACAAAGTCCTTCAGCAGTGACTATCAGCTAGTCAGCGCTTCTATATATAGAACCAGTAGTGTTGCCAGAAAAGAGATTCTGGGTGTGCATATGAAAATCTGGGTGTGCCACATTTATTGTCAGATTACTGTGCAAAATTATGGGATAGTATTTTTGTCACACTGCTTCAGTCCAACCATACTCCTAGTGTTAATTTGCAGGTCGTGTCAAGATGTAGTTAATTGTTAAATGTAATAATTTTCTTCCAAATACGATAAATTTGAACTTTAGCTATTTCATTTTGTTTATTTTTCATTACAATTTATTCACTTTAAATAAATTATAATATATAATTATAGGATTAAAATGAATTGTAGTTGCTCAATATAGATCTTTTTTCATGTTTTTGTAATGTCTGGGAAGCCAGAATGCGCATGCATCAACAGAAACATTTATTAGCTGAACCCTGTTTTTTTTACGTGCCATTTATAGCAAGCCATATTACAGATGATATTACAGATGTTTTGTCAGATTTAAGTTGAAGCGCGTGCCGAACCGTGTGTGGTGAACCGAACTGTTTGGTTTTTTTATTTCAGCGAACCGTGCCATCCCTATTACCTCAACAATAATCAATCAATTACAGGCCTAAAACAATCATGCCCGAGCAGACGGATATTAGTACATCTCATCACACCGGCACCCGCGTCTAAATCAGTTGTATGGTCTGGTTTTCAGTCTAAAACAGTTGTGTCAAGTATAAATGTCTCGTCTGTTTCGGGAGGTGCGCGCGCAGTCAGCGGAGGCTCGCACCTTTTTTTCTCAGATTTTGAAAAATCTTCGCGATCGACTTAAAATGCTTCCAAGATCGACTTGTCGACCGCGATCGACGGGTTGGTGACTCCAGATATAGCGACCAACTTTTTTTGAGCAAGCATTGATTATGCGTGATACAGTCTCAATTTGTGGGACGCATGTATTGGGCTTCAAACGCTGTGCGCGCATGCGCTACGCGGGACGGGTGGTCACCCTACCTGGCACACCCGTATAGAGTGTGTCCACCTTTGTGTGTGGGTCCATGTACATGCTGAATCGACAGGTAAAAAAAAGCCTCAAGTCCAAATATTCATTTATCACCAATTAACTGTTTGACAAACACTTCCTGCTTCGATGTCCAGATCTGAATTTAAAAAAATCTCAAACAGGCTCCGAAGTGCCGATCTGAATCAACCGAGTCGCGAACAGGCTCCGAAGTGCCGATCTGAATCAACCGAGTCGCGAACATGCTCCGAAGTGCCGATCTGAATCAACCGAGTCGCGAACAGGCTCCGAAGTGCCGATCTGAATCAACCGAGTCGCGAACAGGCTCCGAAGTGCCGATCTGAATCAACCGAGTCGCGAACATGCTCCGAAGTGCCGATCTGAATCAACCGAGTCGCGAACAGGCTCCGAAGTGCCGATCTGAATCAACCGAGTCGCGAACAGGCTCCGAAGTGCCGATCTGAATCAACCGAGTCGCGAACAGGCTCCGAAGTGCCGATCTGAATCAACCGAGTCGCGAACAGGCTCCGAAGTGCCGATCTGAATCAACCGAGTCGCGAACATACTCCAAAGTGCCGATCTGAATCAACCGAGTCGCGAACAGGCTCCGAAGTGCCGATCTGAATCAACCGAGTAGCGAACAGGCTCCGAAGTGCCGATCTGAATCAACCGAGTCGCGAACATACTCCAAAGTGCCGATCTGAATCAACCGAGTCGCGAACATACTCCAAAGTGCCGATCTGAATCAACCGAGTTGCCAACAGGCAGGGGCTTAGCCATCTTTTCAGAAGTGAGGGGGACATATACATACACACATTACAATATAATATAAAACATTACAATAGAACATTTTTGTAATCTATAACCTACCAGTCAACAGTTTATGAACAGTAAGATTTTTAATGTTTTTAAAGAAGTCTCTTCTGTTCACCAAGCCTGCATTTATTTGATCCAAAGTACAGTAAAAGTTTTAAAAGTTTTTACTATTTAAAATAACTATTTTCTATTTGAAAATATTTTTAAATGTAATTTATTCCTGTGATCAAAGGTGAATGTTCATTCATTACATCATTACTCCAGTTTTCAGTGAAATCAAATCATTCTAATAGGCTGATTTGCTGATTATCAATATTTAAAACATGAGTACATTTTTTTTCAGCATTCTTTGATGAATAGAAGGATCCAAAGATCAGCATATATGTGAAATAAAAAGCCTTTGCAACATTATACAGTATATCATTCAAAAATATAGATTTATTTTGGAAAATAAATTATAGATATGAATACTTTTATTTAGCAAGCTTTAAAATCTCAATAAATAACATTTTGAAATATATTCAAATAGAAAACAGTTATTTTAAATAGTCTAGTAAAAATATTTAAGTTTACTGTTTTGCTGTAGTTTGGATCAAATAAATGCAGGCTTGGTGAACAGAAGAGACTTGACTGGTAGTGGATACTATAGGGAACTTTAATTGTTCTCTAATTTCTAGCTTTTAATTTGCTTAGAAATCTATAACTGCTTGACAACAACAAATAATAATGATTTTTTTAAATATACAAACACTTATTTATCACATAATAAGGCAGAATAGTCTCTATACTGTAATAAATCTATGTCAGTTAGCACTGTTTTGTTGATATACTTTATTTATCACCTGCTGGAGATTATTTGAAAAACCATATATTGTCCCCATCGTATATTATATGTCTTCGTGTTTCCAAAAGTTTCTGTTCTTCTGTCAAAACAACTGTTTTCATATAGCAATAGCTGGACGCTGTTGCCCATATTAGGAGTTTCCTGATATGACTTTTCTGCACGAGAGCGCGCTCCGGCTTCGAGGATGAATGAAACACACACTGCACGAGTGTTTAGCGCTTCTGGGTCCGAATAAAATATCAGGTAATGCGCAGACTATCCTGTCTCTTTGAGTTTAAATCTATATTTATTTACACCAGCTCTTGAAAACATCTATGCGAACACATTTGACTGAAAAAGTGCGGGGGACGAATTTCCATGATATTAAAAGTGGGGGGGCACGTTCAGGCTCCGAAGTTCAGATCTGAATCAACCGAGTCGCGAACAGGCTCCGAAGTGCCGATCTGAATCAACCGAGTCGCGAACAGGCTCCGAAGTGCCGATCTGAATCAACCGAGTCTCCCACACACACACACACACACACAGACACACACACACACGCACAGCAGCACAACTATTTTAAACACTGATATTCAGAAGTGTTTCTGGAGCAGCAGATCATCATATTACACTGATTTCATGTGACACTGAAGACTGGAGTAATGATGCTAACAATACAGCTGCGCATCACAGAAATAAATGATAATTTAACATATATTACAATTGAAAACAGTTATTTTAATTTGTAATAATATCTAACAATATTACTGCTTTTCGTGTGTTTTTGAAAGCTAAATAGAAAAATGCTATGTAGTACATGGTAACATTGAACTCTATCTTTGGATGAAGTTCTTCATACTGCAGAACATTCCAAATCTCTTATTTCCATGACAACACTCCCTATACTGTATGTGCAGCAGACAGCAAGGCAGCTCCCTGTGTGTTGTAGTTCATGTGTGTGTGTGTGTGTGTGAGTAATTGTCTATATTTAATGTCAATCAAGCACAGAGATGCTCACCTAACTCATGCGGCAGCTCGTGACAGAGCACTGCCAGAGACGTGGCCAGACCGGACCGCCACGAGATGGAGAACGCCGCACCGATCGCCAGACCGTCCGCAAAGTTATGGATGCCGTCTCCAATGGTGATCATATAGGGAAGCAAACGCTGCTCTGAGGGAGAAGAGAAGAGAAGACAACTGTGAAACTTTTACCAGTGGCCTGATGGGATATAATACTGTCACTAAAGAGCTCATTTGACTCTCTTAGACGTGTTTTAGTAATATATCATTAACTCCTAGTGTGTATAATCACCTCTTTTGGGGCCAACAGGTTCTGGGAAGGACTTCTCATTTATTTCAGCTTCCACCTACAAAAAATGAAATTTTAAATTAATTAAATATTATTCATAAACTAGTGATGCAAGACATCACATAGAACTAACAAACACGGTGGATAACTACAGATATTCAGAGAATATTTAAGCATCTACAAAATAATTATACAGTTTTATTTAAATACAATTTTAACAATTACATTTAAAATAATAAAATATCAACATTCCTGGTAAATTTCCAAAAAAGTTATTTTAAGCTTCACATGTGTTACTTCAAATGTCTGAACAGAGTTATTATTGTAAAATAGGACAAAAAAATAAAGCCATAATATAGTAATACAACTTATTTTATTAATTATTTTAGTTACTATTAAAGCAATATATATGCATATACATTTATATATTTATATTATTACATTTTATATTATATATAAATATATTTAATAAATAAACATTTTTCTTAAATGTATACATGCATGTGTTTGTATTTGTATATGCATAATAAATATACTGTACACAGTACACTCATATATGATATAAACAAAACTTTTATTTTGAATGTGATTAATCGTGATTAATCATTTGACCGCACTAGTTTATATATATATATATATATATATATATATATATATATATATATATATATATATATATATATATATATATAAACTGTAAGCGTAACTAAAATCATAAATCAGCAGTTAAAACACAAACACACCCCATCTGTATTAGTTTATTCATCACCAAAGACTCTTTTCTGCTTTTCTTGCTGTATAAAAGTAGATTTGGGTGTGATTTTCTCACCAGATCGGCCTGTGAGTTGGAGTGTTTGTTCTGTTTCTCTCGCTGGAACATCTGCAGGACTTTGCCGTGATCGCAGTGATGACCGTCAGACTCCTCCTGTGAGCACAGCATCATGTTAACAGTTGGGTATGCATTTATAATCGCCGCCCTCTCGAACGACACAAGAGACTCACTTCATCATGATTGTGATTATGATGTCCACCGCGAGTAATGATGGAGAAGATGCTTTCCATCAGGTAGAAGAAATAGATGCCTGCGATAAGCACCAGAAGTTTGTACACGTAGTCGTAGTTGTCCTCGGCGTGGTCGTGATCGTGTCCGTCCTCGTGAACGTGGAGGCCTAAGAACTGCACAGAGATGAAACCACATTAAAGCTGATTTCCCAGCAGCGCTGTGCAGTAATTCCTGTCTGCACTCAATAAGCCAGCTCTGTTTCTCTCAGCAATCTTGTTATTTTCAACTCAGGGTGGTGACACGGTGTGACAGGGCTGTAGTTATGTTGACACGGATCTAAACGGATGAGGGAAACGTGGGCGCTGTCTGAGCTCGGGGGAAATAACGGGTGCCAGGCCTGCCGCCGAGACCCATTCTGCCCCGTTAAACCAGAAAACTGAGCTTTTGGCAAAACTTGAGAAGATGCCCAGAAGAAGAGTGATCGCAGGGAGGATGAAGGATAAAACTAAAACAGCAGCCTCTGTAAAAAGACGCAAGTTGCATGCAAAAGTCGACATGTCAGCAATATGAAATATGAAATTTACGCTCCTTTGCCCTTCATAAGTAATTCCAAGTTATTCCAAGTTAAAGATTAACTTGTGTTTTAGCAGTGCCTCTCATGATTTAGGATGGAGTGTAATAAAATTTAATTATGATGAACACTTGGGGAAAGATTGAAAGTATTTTTCAAGAAGTTTCAGTGACAAAAGCTTTGGGGTCGGTAAAAAGTATGAAAAATAGTTTCTTTTTCTCACCAAGGCTGCATTTATTTGATCAAAAATACAGATATATTGTGAAATATTATCGCAATATAAAATAACGGTTTTCAATGTGAATATATAGTAAAATGTTTGTTTTTTCTGTGATGTGCAGCTGAATTTTCTTGATCTTCAGAAATCATTCTAATATGATGCATTACTGCTCCACAAACATTTCTGATTATTATCAATGTTGAAAACAAGGGAATATTCTTGTGGAAACTGTGATACTTTGTCATTTTTCAGGATTGTTCGATGAATAGAAAGTTGAAACTAGATCTTTTGTAACATTATACATGTCTTTACTGTCACTTTGGATCTAATGCATCCTTGCTGAAAAAAAGAACACTTTTAAAAAAAAACAAATGTTCAAACCCAAAAGTTTGCTGGTATAGTGTATATACAGATACATTCAAAAGAAAAGCTGAGGGATGTGATTTGTTCCATTCAGAGGCTCATCTTTTCCATTTAAACTGTGTTTACTTATTCAACTATGTTTTTTTTGTGCTATTTTCTCAGTGGTTTGTAACAATAACAACTGCTTTGTAGCACAAATCACTAAATGATGATTACAGTGAATGGGACGCAGACAGCCAGCAGTTGTGTGTGTGTTGTGTTGAATGCGGGCATTTTCTCACCGCGGGCAGCAGATGCAGAAGAGCGTCTCCCGTCAGAGATCCCACAGCCAGACTGATGCAGAACTGGATGCAGAGCTCGAACACTCGTGTGCACGCGGTGAACAGCAGCACCACGATCCCAAACATGGCCATCAGACAGATGATGAGGTTGGCCAGTGTGGCGTATCCATATCCTGCAAACAAAGAGCTCATTCAGAGACTGTACACACACACACAACAACACACTCCTCCAGCAGAATGAAGGACAGCATTGTGCTTGAGGTATTCTCTTCTCCTCAAGGACGCATTCACACTGAGCTTCAGAAACCGTTACGGGCAATCATAGCAGAGTCAGGTTTGTTACGAGAAAACACTCTTCTCCTTTTTCCGGTTTACAAGTTTGAATGTGTTTTTTCCTTCTTTTTTTCTTTTCTTTTTTGCAAACAGTTAAAATACATACTGCCTTGTTAAATAATATAATATAATATAATATAATATAATACTTTTTTTATTACCTTTTTATTATTTTTCACACAGTATTTTAGCAATAAAATCATTATTTTTAGTTCATTGAGATTAAATGAAGTTAAATCCTTGAAGTTTATACGGGTAAATTTATCTTGTTCATTAAAAAAGGACATTTTACCAACTTCACAGCATAGTACAAGGAAAATCATCCTTTCATTACATGAAAAAAAAAACATTAAATGAAATAATGATGAATAAATGCAATAACTAATGATACACAATTTTTCTCATTTTCATTTAGTTTAACTTGATGTGCTAAAACAGCTACAACTGAAATACAATTAATTAAAACTATATAGGCATATAAAAAAACATAACAAATATATATATATATATATATATATATATATATAAACCTAAAATATTCATAAAAACTACTATAGTATCTCAAACAACAAACTGATGCATACAATTATTTTCCAATAAAATATATTTAAAAATATTATAAGAAATGTTCATTCTCAATAATATTTGTGTTATTAACATTACTAATATTTTCTGTATTTTAAAGTGCCTGTAACGATATGTAAATATAAAATAAAACAATGTCATATAAAAAAAAAACATCTTTAAAAAAAGTCTAATTGTCTTTAAGCAAAAGATAATAGTTTTCTTTGAGTGAGATGTAATATTTTTCATGAGATTCATCCAATCGTGTTTATTAGCCTTGTTTTGGGGAGAAGCCAATTTGCAATTTGAAAGCTTTGATTTTACAATTGTGAATTATTATGGTGGTTATTAACTTTTTTAAAGAAGAAAGTTATCATTATATCAGTTACATATCACATCGCTGAATCATATAATGATAAGATATAATGATATAATGATTATAAGAGTGCTATGTAACAGCTGACTCACTCTCGGCAGTGCTGAGTGAATCTGGGCTGACGGGTGCAGGACTGATCTCAGAACAGCCTCCGCTGAGGATCTGCTGAATCAGAGCAGGGCTGATCTGGGTGAACTGATCTCTGCTCAGCGATGAAGAGTTCAGCCGGTGAATCCTCAACAGGTCTCCAGCGCTGAAACAGGCCTGCGAGCGCAACAGAGTCCACACTGAGTCATGCAAATGCACCAATGCATAAAACATATTTCCACATGAATATTTCATTTCACAGCACAGCGGCGCCGCTGCTCTGATAATCACGCTTCAAACACTCCTATTTACTGTTTGCTGAATTATTAATTCCACGCATGTCAGACGACAGGTCTTATTTGGACGCAGTGAGAGCTTAGAGGAATCGGAAATATTCATAATGATTAAAATGGTGGTCTGCACATGAACTCTTAATTTGGTTGTGATTGTGACTGGGGACAGATGAAACGCGTGTGTCACAACATCCATCAAGAGAAAGACACATCAGCAGCCGCTGACACTTCATGTTACAGGCCTCATAATCATTTCTCACGCAGCCACATGATTGCTCTCTTCATCAAGTGCCACAGCTAAATGATTGGATTTCTGCGGCGTGCAAAGATTTCCCATGATGCCCCATAAAACTGTAGAATGCACAGGGAAAAAGACGTGTGCTTATGTTGCTGTAAGGTTTAACGAAGCACAGAATCAGGAACTAAAATTTGAATAATAGAAAGTGCAATGCAATTCGAAGGAATACAAGTATCCAAAACCCTTGTCCATAAAATCAAAGTTCATTTATAGCTATAACAGTCCCTTTGCTGAACAATGATCAAGATCAGTTATGTGTTAATTAAAGATCTGTTCAAGTTAATGCATGATTGATTACCACAACTTGTGAGTTCATGTAAAGTTAATCATTTAATAATGCTAGTAAACAAAAAGTAATGACATAGTAAAATAATAATTATTATATAATAATAATAATAAAGATTTACTAAAAAATATGTAAATATTTAATTTTATTTATTTTGTTATATTTAATTACACAATATTTTATTTGTTAACTTGCATTTCATGGAACCACCACTAATAATAATAATAGTGCTTAATTATTGCATGATTTATTAATGCAATATTTCCAAAACTAGGGTTTGTGAGTTGATGAAAAATTCATCATTTAAATGGCAAAAAGTTATATATAAAATAAAATAATAATTATGGAGAAAAAAAAAACATTTAAAATAAAAACTTGCTAAGAAATTATTTAAATATACACATTTTATTTGTTAATCCTTATTTATGTGACCATTAATAATATTGTAATATGAATGCATATAAATGTAATATAATGTATATTTACTATAATAAACATTAATAACATTTCCCCGTATTTAAAATACAACTATTGCATTTAAAATATGGGGGAATGTTATCAACCAAACGATTTTCTTCAAATCCCCTGAAATTTTAAGGTAATATATTTAATGATTTAATAGCTTAATGTAGAATAATTAATAATTTAACAGCACACTCACATTTCACTGATGTCAGTTAATGGTCACATGACACGCAAGTAAGAACAATCTCATATACATATATATAAATTATTCTACATTAAATTATTAAATCTTACATTGACTTATAATTTCAGAGGACTTGAAGAAAATCTTTTAGGTGAAAGTGGTTCATCTGACAGAAGTGTTTGGGAATCTCAGGATTACCGTGTCCCAGCTGTTGTTGGTCTGATGAGCATCTGTCTGACTCTGTCTGTGTGTCTCTGAGCTGTGCTGGTCATCATGGGCATCATGGTCATCATGGTCATGTTCCTCTCCACCCAGGTTTAAAGCCTTTAGAAGCCCCTCAAAATCTGAGCAGAATAATATGATCAAAATCACAACAGTTTATAGATTATACCCTGTATTCTCCCGATGCAGCACTATTGTAGGACTAGCAGACAGTCATACCATGAAGCGTGAGATTATCAGAGCCGTAATGGCTGAAGATGTAATCCAGGAAGTACTGCTGCTCAGGAAGGTGATGTGCTTTCATGCAGTCTCCCCGCAGAGCGTGATAGAGGACGTTTCCCATCACGGCGTCCAGCTCTGTGTGTGTGTGATCGCCGTGCTGATGACTGCTCTCTTCCAGGATGTCCTTCAGAGTGAGACAGGGCTGAGAAACAGACAAACACAAGACAGATGTGGCCATCAGCGTCAAATGTCTATCACTTGTCAGTTTGCATTGCGTCTTGAGAGGTTTGTTTTCATTCTCAATGACAAAAGTCAAGTAGCAATTAGCCTTTGCATGCTTTGCTTTACAGATAACCGTGAGCATTCACTAAACAACATACAGTAGAGGTGACTAAACCTCATGCTGTCTTTTTTATATTTAGGGTCAAATTGACCCACGTTGGTTTAGTATGCAATTTGCCTAAATTTTTAGTTTAGTATTAAATTTCATATGCTCTCAGGTATTTCATATCTTAGTCTTTGTTTCAGTTTTTTTGTGTTTTTCAAAGTGTTACTAAATGGACACCTTTTCATTACTTTAAATAAAATAAAATAATAATAATAAAAATTTTATTTGCCAAAAAAGGCAACATTTAAATTTTTCATTTACTCCAAGTTGAATAAAATCACTAAAATAAATAATAATAAAATGGTAAAAATGACCTAAATACACAACAATACGACATTTACATATTTTTATGTTTAAAATTATCTGCAAAAAAATTCCAGATTTACAGAATGCAGAAGTCTCAGTTTTGAGTAAACTTTGAGTCTTAAATTACATAAATTCTCATGTATTTCATTTTTTGTCTTTGACAAGCTACGAAAAAAGGGTTTTCTGTTTTTTTCTTTCTTCAGTGTTCTTTCAAAGTGTTGATATCATTAATGCTAAAACATAAAAAATGTGTTACATTAAAGTAAAAAGAAAAGAAAATATCGAAGCTACAATTAAGGTTTTCCGGCTTTAGTGTCTTTCAGAAATGTTGATACAATTAACTAAAACTAAAACAATTTTAAAAAGCTGTTACTTGAAATAATAATAAAAATAAATAAAATCAGTCAAAATTTTCATTTAGTTTAAAAACTAAAATAGCTAAAACTATATATAGGTAAATAAATCACATAAAAAATGACTAAAACATTACTAAAACAGATTTGTATGTTTAAAATGAGCTGCAGACACAAAACTGAGATCTCTTCAGGGTTTCAAAACTGAAACAGTGCATTTTCCTTGATTTTCCTTGAATTTTCCTGACATTTCAGTCTTTGACAAGCTACAATTAAGGTTTTCTGTTTGTGTGTGTGTTTTTATTTAGTATTTTTCAAAGTGTTGAGTCTTCTGTAGAAACTTCACATTTGTGACCTTAAATGAGGAAAAGGGTAATCAAATTTCAAGAAGAAATAAATAGCAAATAAATAACAGTATTTCAAATCGTTTTCTAAATCAGGTGAGGGTCTAAATTAACCCTAACACAAGGAGAAGGATAACAAATCGAATGGCATCCTGAAAACCTGCCGACCTCATGTGTGTCAGGCTGATAGTATTTCTCCATCTCCAGAAACATCTTCTCCAGACCCTCAGATTCACTGATGTCTCCATGAGGAGGATGATCGCCGGTGCTGTTGTGGTCATGGTCGTGGCCATAGATCGTTTCGATGAAGTGAAGGGTCTCTTCTCCCCATCGGCCCTCCTGTATGACCCCGCAGGTCTCCAGAGGAGCACTGAGGAACAAACCACACGCTGGAGCCACGGTGAAGAAATCCTCCATCTGAAGCCCCTGAGAGCTGCTGAAGTTACTCAACAGCTGCGAGAGATGACCCACTGAAAGACACTACAGGCAGAAGAGAGAAAGGTCAGAGGTGAAATAATGACACAATCTTAGATGAAAGACTTGTTTTAAAAGCAACAGTTTTGTATTTACATAAAAAAATACAGATAAAACCATCATTTTTTCATGCACTGGTCAATGTTAGGCTATTTTGCATCAATAACGTGTTTTTTTTTTCAGACTTGTGAAAAGAAAATATCCAAAATACATAATTAACTGTTTATTAGAGTTTATCCATTTGCATCTGTAGTTTTCAATTACAATACATATTTTTAAAGACCATAAGTATGTATATATATATATATATATATATATATATATATATATATATATATATATATATATATATATAATTTTTTATTTTTTTCAAAGTTAAAAAAATTTAATGTGTGTGTGTGTGTGTGTGTGTATATATATTTTATAAAGTTAAAAAAATGTAATGTATCACAAGTACTTCAAAACTTGTTTTAATCTTCATGCAATAATCATGTAATAGTTGAATATATTTAAAATACAGGGAAATGCTATTAATGTTAATTTTAATATTAAATATATTTTTTTGTTCGAAGTTAAAAACATATTGTGTTTCATAAGTAACTTTCATAAGGAAAAATCTTAGTGATTTTTTCAGCAAAAACTGATTTCAGTCAGATTTTAATTTATTTTTCCCCATAAAACCATTGTTTGTAATTTGTAATTATTGCAATATATTTAATAACGAAGGACAATGTTATAGTGCAGACAGGGTAAGAGCCTTAGTTACTTATAAGGTTAAAGTCAAAGTCCACTCACATAAACACATTTTTCTAGTGCTTTCTGGTAATCAAGATGGTTATGCTGGTTTTGTGGAGTAGTTTTATCAATACAATAAACCAAAACATAAGACATTGAGACTAAACTCTACACAAATTAACTAATTTGATCTGAAAGGTTAAACTCTGGTCAAGGGGAGAAAAACTCTTTTTCCCCCATTCTTCCGGTAACGTTAATAGAATGTTTGCTCAACGTTATAGGTCTTTAAAAGTGTTATTAAAACAGAAGCATTTTAGCTAGATGTTTATCTAACATTTTTTTTATGTTTTACTTGTTTTAGAAAATTCTGAGAACATTAAAAAAATAACTTTCCATAATTTTTTTGTAAAATTATGAAATATAATGTTTTAAAAACAATTAAAAAAATTATTCCCAAAATGTTTTATTTCATCAAGTTTATCTAATGTTTTTTTTTTTTTTTTTTATAAAATTCACAGAACATTCAAAAGTAACATTCCATGTTTGTAAAAAAATAAAGAAATGTTTGCAAAACTTTTGTATAACCAACAAAAAGTTTAAAAAACATTTGAAAGTAATAAAAAAAGACATTCAAAAATCATTTGTTCTCATAATCTACTGGGAAGGTTAAAGAAACAGTACTAAAACATAGTTTTGATATCTGTGAACTCTCTCATACATTTTAAATACAGATAAAAGCCACGGGTCCGTGTTGTGACAACATGCCCCAATACCTGCTAAATGAACTGAATCTTTCATACTGCAAACAAATTATTTGTCACACCACAGGATTACTTAAAATGTAAGTCAAAAAGAGATTATAATTACGCAAAGACATCGGAACCGGTTACAAAACGCATTGTTTTAACAATTAATCTGTTCAGCACAAGTAAAGAAGTTCATGAACGTGTTGCACTTATATAAAAGAGGCACTTTGACGGCACTGAATCTTTATTTCTCTTCTTAGGTGTGATTTATTCTCTCCAACCGTTCTTAACTTATATTTAAGAGATTTTATTTGTATATCATTATGTTTTAAGCCACAAAACAGTGAATTAGGCGCCTGTTCTCCAGTCAGATTGGTTCTCTGAGCTGTAGCGCACGAGCCTTCGCTGGACCTCGACCTCTCCAAAAGTCCGCAAATACAGCGATCCTACCTTTCCACACGACACACCGGAGCACTGCACACGGTTCTCCAGCCGTTCAAACACCGAGACAAGCGCATCTTCTGTGAGGAACTCTTCACCTGGAGCCACCAAATCCACAACTTTCGCGTAAATCTCCTTTTTGTCGCCACGCGCGCCGACAAACGCGCACAGGCAGATGAAACACAGAACTAGAACACCTCTAGCCTCCATAACCGGTGTGTTTTATCCCGTTTTTCGGTATTGAGGGGGGCTTTCAGGTGAGATATGTCCGATAGACTGCGTGCAGACACAAAGCAGCTTTAGAGAGCCTCAGACGGGTGAAACCTGCTCAGGTAGAAGCTCTTCTTGCCCTCTGATTGGTCACTTCTCCACCTGCACTCAAACACGTCTCATAAAGGAGGGAAGCCACTTCCGTTCACTTGCACTGAGGGGTTCGGACAGGGGTTGCCCGCTCTGGAGATCACATTTCAGGTCTTTTCAACACTTGCCCTATAGAAATAATCCCAAACATGTGATATTTAACACAAACAATGACAAAAAAAGAGCTGCAGCCTATTGAAATGCTGCACACCAATACATCTCCTCCCAGAATGGGCCTAATTTCAGGTCTGAGTCAAATGTTCACTGAATGGAGGGACTCATATAGGCACGATTGAGACACAATCCAAACTACTGCTATTAAAAACTATGACATTTTGGCTTTCAGAGAAAGTTTGCATAGATATAAGTCTGGATGATTTTTCCAACACAGAGCTGTTCATCCTGTTTGCACATTAGGATAAAATATTAGACTGAAAAAATAATTTGTTTTCCCCCACAAATGTGGGGTTGCCATATTTTTGTTGTTATTTTACACAAAACAGATTCCTATTGTGACAACTTACCCCAGACAGTGACAATAAGCCCTCCATAGATTCATTGTACTGTATGCACTTTAAAAAAATAAAATTAAAATTAACACTTCTGGTAATATCAAGAAAATCTTTAAAGTATTTAAGGTTTGTTTCTACAAAGGAATTGACTTTAAAATCTGTCTGGATAAGCAAGTCATAAAAAGCTGATAAATACAAACCTGTGACCTCACATTCTATTTTAATGCAACAAGTGATGTTTCTTGGCAACAGTAAACAAACACAATTATGATGAACTGTAATACTGAGAAAATTATTTATTCTGATTATTGTTATTATATAGCTACTGCATCACATTTTTATTAATGTGGTTTTAAGAAGGTTCAAAAGTAATATTATAGATTTAACTCTACCGACACTATTACATGAGAACAAATTTGTAACATCAACACCGTTATTGAACTGAACTGAATCAACATTAAACCCAAGTGAGCTGAATTTGAAATCTGTAGTGCTGACTTACAGCTGAAATTCTTACATGATAAATTTTACAAAATGAACACTGATATTTTCCTTTACAGGTATGAAGCTGCTTTGAAACATTCTGTATTGTATAAAGTACTGTAGAAATAAATCTGACTTGGCTTAAACATAGTAAAATCACTGTAATGCACAGACCCTTGTGCTTTACTGCATTCAATTTTATTGCATTATTTGTTGCAATTAAACCTTTTTCCTAGTAGACTCAAAAATAAAAAACAAAAAGGGTAATAAAACCCTTTTAAAAAGTATATATGTTTAGGCTATTTGCCCCAAAAGGTGCATAATATACATTTTAAAAGGTTACCACACCAGAACTGAATTCAATTTGCGTAATTGAACATGCAAAATAATGACAAACAATATACTCAATATACTGCTTAAAGCACTTATTTTATGCTTTACATATATATATATTTTAACAGTACTATAAGGATACTGTATATATGTTTGCACAATATGCCATAAACTGAACACAAATAATCCATAGAAAAACATCTATTTCTTTTGTGAACTTTGCTGATTTATGGGGTCAGATCCACCTGTCCAAAAACCTGATTTTAGCCTTCATAGGAAAAACCATGGAAATACAATCGCAGATCTACATGACAGTCTCAATTGGAGCAGCTTTCAGAGTTTGAGGTGTTAGGACGAGGGAGGATGAGACACGTTTATGCAGCAAACAAGGAGTGTTTGAAGATCTGAGCGGGGCGGATTTGTCGACAGGAAGTGAAAAGTCAACAGCCAATCAAAAGAGATGTCGTTTGCACATCACTGAATGGAATGAGGACAGTTAGGCAGCTGAGAGCTTTATGACATTTACCTCATAAAGATGAGGAAGAGGAGGATGAGCTGAGCTTTGATCTCAACAATGTGAGGGACTGGAAAAACCCCATGTTCTTCATGCCTGACCTTGCTCTTTGAGGAGACTCATAATCGAGTTATTTTAGTATCAGCCTGGTCTCTGTTGTTTTACAATTCTAAGAACATCAGAGAATTATTCCTAAATTATCTAGAACTCCTCTAAAATGTTCTAAAATTAGGAAAAATATATCTGTCATGCAGTAAGAGTATAACTGTAAAAAAATAGAAAAAATTTTGTAGTTGCAAAAAACTGATTACTGGAATTCAGTTTTCAAGAGATAATGAAACCTTCTACTTCAAAATTTCTTTGTAATTACTTTAGAATTTTACAAGCATTTAAATAATTTCAAACGAAACCCTATACCACCCCCCCCCCCAGTGTAGAGATATAACATTCATCAAATTAATTTGGAGCTGATGATAAATATTTGAGTTCATATTGAGATTTGTAATACTGTCAAAATCTCTTGTGAAACTCCAGAAGAGACACTCGTGAGTCTAGGAGAAACAACAGAGCATTTACAGAGATCTGATTTGTGATTGGTGTTTTTCCTACAGCACTGTCTTGTAGAAGAGTGTCACACCTGTGTGATGTACCTGTTGGTGCTTCAGGATCTTCAGGAGGGCCGTGTGAACTGTGGGAAGCTTTATGGTCTAGTCTTATTTACCCGGAAAAGAAAAAAATACACTATTATTGCATCTTATGGTCTTAATCTTCATGTGAAGCTCAGAAAATACCAGAGGAGTGTCTTTAACAATTAATATCACAACTGTCATAAAATCATGTTTGATTTTATAGATTTGGCCAGAGGAGGGCGACCTTGTCCCTTCTAATGCAAGAACTAAACAGCTGAAGTTCATCTGTGAGGGATCTGCAAAAAAAATATTGGAGACTGTAAAGAGAATTTACTATGAGTAGATAAGACATTTTACTTTTTGCTCAAGGATAGTTTATCCTTTCTGAACAGTGGGTTGTCAACATTATTACATTACAATTTCCTTGTCTTTTAATTAACACACTTACCTTTACAACAGCATCATTGCAGCACTTAGATTTTCATCTTTAAAAGATAGATTGTTTTTTTTTTTTGCTTGTTAGAATCATGCCAAAATTAAATAAGATGTTATTTCTTTCAATTGTACATTTTAAAGATAAAATGTGTACTTCTTGCACCGTTAGAATCAACAAATTTTTAAACAGGTTCCTTGAACCTGAACCGCCATTTTTCTCATATGTAAAGAAATGAGCCTAATTCATGCATTTTCTTTTTGCATGCATTCGTTTTCCTTTTTTCATGGATGCATTCTTTTTTGCATGCATTAATTAATTTGTAAATCCTTTTGCATGTAAAAAAAAAAAAAAAAAAAAGATTTATGAGTGATTCACATTTAAAGTTTCTTCTTCTTTCTCCTATATATATGCATATAAACTTAGCCCTAAAATGAACCAATTCATTGATGCATTCATTTGTGAAAGTTCATTTGTATGTAAAAATACTTTTTAATGAGTGATTCAACTTTAAAGTTATAAAACAAATACACTCTCTCTGATACATGAATATAAACTTTAGCCTAAAAAAAATCAGCATTGACGTATTTATATAATGGCATTAATGCCGCGATGCATGATTTTTTAAAAGAAACATATTTTTCATTTTGCATGTAAACAGACTATTAATGGCTGAATCACTTTTACTAGAACAAATACACCTCAGTCAAAAATACACTCACATAAACCACCCATCTATTAACATGCAATGATGCATGCATTTTTTAAATAAAATTTATTTTCACAGTAGTGATTCATCTTTAAAAGAATTCCATATAATCCAATACATGCATATAAACTTTAGCCTAAAATAAATACTTAAACATATTTATATCCATGCATTTACATAGATCATTTACCTTCAAATATAGTTGTAGAATACACTTTCCCCTATACATGCATAACTTAAGCCTAAAACAAATCAACATCAACCATGCATGTATGTAAATGCATTATTGCATGCATTAATTTGTAAAGAAAGTTTTCTTTTTGAATGCAAGCTATAATTATAAAACAACGCACTTTCTTACATGCATATCATGAACACACAAACAGAACTTGTCTGTACATGCAGTACCTCTATGAATCTCCAGGGGTCCAGAGACGGAGGGAACAGGATTGGCATGTGACCCAGATCAGACCTGAACCCATGAGTCATCAGCTCCCCTGAGTCTTACACCAACACGTTACCTACTGTGCCATGGCTCTGATACTTTTATAACTCTCATGGTTCACACTAACCACAGATTCTTGTGGGGACAAACAAAGGCCCCAAAGTTCAAAGGTTGCTCTTCCCATCCTCTACGGAGACCTGCAACCGTCAATTTAATAAAATCCTCCAATATAACATTCTGCTTACTGTTGCAACCTGCTGAGATTGGACAGAAGCCTGCAGGTAAAAGCTTAATAAGACCTCACCAGCACACACTAGTTTTTACACGGCTAATAATATAAGCGCCGTAGCCCCTGAGAGTAGAGAAACAGGCAGAGAAAGCCAACAAGCAGATATTAACCACCTTGCTTTATTACAAACAGCCTCCATTACTGCTAAAGATAGCTGATCCCTCGCTACTGCAGGGTCTCGAGTGTAGCAGAGTGGTGAAAGGACACTGCCGTTAGCCGGTAATTTAGGATGAGAGGGAGCGCTCACGATATTGATCTTAGCTCGGCTTTTGCTGAGCAGAGTGGAAAAAAACGAGAGTCAGAGAAGGTAGGAGGCATCTGAGCGATCTGATTGGCTCCCAGATCCATTATCTTACAGTCGGCCATCCTGTGACAGCGGCCTGCCTTCTATTGTTATGTTAAGTATACTTTATTAGCAGCTCGCAGTCTATTTAGGAACAATTCATAGAGGGTTTCTAATGCAGATGGGGACTTGTATGGGAGAAAGCACACATTTGACAAATTTTGTCATTGAATACACTCAACAAAGACATATAAAGATGGTTAGGCCTCATTACACATATATGCATGGAAATATTGATTAAAACTAATCTCTTTTGAAAAAATGAATAAAAAAACCCATGCAGTTAATGCATGTAGCGAAATATTGCATTGGAGAATTTAAGGTCCCTTTTCAGATGTTATTATTATTATTAATAATAATTATTATGTATGCCTTACATTTTCATAAACTAATGACAGGTCCAATTAAAATTAACCATTAAAAGCAAAAAAAAAAAAAAAAAAAAAAAAAAATACATGCATATAAACTTTTTCCTAAAATAAAGTTCAATAAACACCCATTGTATACTGTATAAATGCATTAATGTATGCATAAAGATTATTAGGCCTCATTGCACATATATGCATGAAAATATTATGACAATTCATCTTTTATGCAGGTGCAAAATAAAAAATATGTATATATAAAGAATAAGAAAGTATTATGCATGCAGTGTCATTTCATTGCAAGAGCATTTCAAACCAACATCTGAAAGCAAAAAAAGTGCTTACAATCGCTAAAAATTTGAAAAAACTACATTTGCTATAATGGTTATCAATTACTCTAAAATAAACTAGCAAAAAACACCCATGCATTAATGTATCCATGCATACATTTGTAAAGCAACTTTTTGCATGTAAAAAAAGACTCTTTAATGGGTTTCTGAAGGTCTGTTTTATGTTTAGTGACGCTCTTGCTTGTCTACAGCAGTTTATTATTTGCTGTTGATTTGATTTTGCATTGTGTAAATGACAAGATTGATGGCATGGGCTGCTCCTGACAGACCCTCTCTGCTCTCGCACATGAGCTCACCCTCCCTCTCTGTCTCCAGTTAATGATCTTCATATTAAGATCACTTTAGGACCCAGAAGTGGAGAGGGGCCCGTCCCACATGGGGGCCGCCTTTGTGTCTGGATAGACACAGGGGAGACTGGAGACATTAACACCACCTCAAATCATGCAATGATCCCCACCACCCCCAAACATGAACACACACACACACACACGTTTCATTTTAGTAAACACGCTATTTTACATGCATATTGCACACTTTGCTACTCCTTATTAATTGAATTTTACTAGTTGCATCTTATTATCTTTATGTTCTTAAGTGATTTTGAACTTGACATTTCAAAGGCTTTATTTTTTGTGAAGCTTCTATTTTGCACCAAAATTCACCTAGACACACACTGACACAGACACACACGCACACACACACAGACAGATCTGGCCAATCATAAATGAAGCGTTAAATGAAGAAACATATAGTACTGTTCTCTAGGGACAGAGGGTCTCGCTCACAAAAGGATTGTCCCGTCTGAGACGGCGCTGTCATTAGCTTCTGGCTCCGCCTCAACATTTCAGCAGCCAATTAAAGGTTTCCCTCAATCTGCTGCGCTGTCAGATGAGGCCAGTTGAAACCACGCCCATTCATGACAGCAACAATGCTGCTTTTCAACAATGTCTCATCCTAAGCTTCAAGTGCCATTGTGAAGACTTAAGAGAGATTGAAATTAATGCTGATGATAAAACAGGTGAAAAGAGCCCACATATGCACACTGAAGGAAACAACCTCATCCTTGCAACAGCAAAGCAATGTGCTAAAATGGCAACCAATATCACCCTGGCAGTATGGCAGCATCATTTGCATGGAATAAAATCAATAGCATTGTTTGACAATTTAAAAATTCACTGTTGTAAACTATTTGCATAATTATTTAAAGAGGTTACAGTCAATGCATGCAAATTTGGTTAGGATGAAAATCAATGACACAGCAAAGACTTCCACTACAATAAAAAATAATTAAACTGAAATTCAATAATGTGGCATCAGGCTCAAATCTTAAAAGAGTATACATGCAAACATTCCTAGCTATGCTTAACTTAGGGATATCAATCAAAAAAATATATTATTCAAGTATTAGCTATAAACCTTTCGCTTTTAACTTGCATTAAAGCAATTCAAAACCATGCACTGTCAGCACAAAGGAGCACTATAACAGGAATTAGCATAAATGTTTTTAGCAAATACAAATGTCCAATTATTATCCTCAAATCGAACTATGATTATCCTGGGGATCTGTACATATCTGCACTTATATTTCTGAAAATATAATCAGTAATTTAAAGACAGTTTTTAGGAAATGGTCATTTTAAAAGTAAGCCAGAAAGCTGCACTGAAAGTGTGTGAACCTGTTGTGCATATTCAAACATTTAGGCTACTCTAGTAAAAACCACAAACCAGTCTGGCACAGATGACAGTGTGCAAAACAAAATAAGAGAATTTGTGCGTCCATTTAGTGTTTCAATGATGCAAATATACTGTACTAGAGATGCCAAAATGAGCAGTCAACAGGGTTGTGATTGGATGACTCAACTTATATCTGATGCATGATGCATCTGCCATTTTTCTTACATCACTTGCATAGATTATTTCCAGTTTCACAATATGAAATAAGAGAACAGCATGAAGCCAACAGCTATAGTTACAGTGAAGACTGATATACTCTGCTGAACTGAATTTGGATTGCAATATCTCAAGCTCCTAGCAAAGCAAAACAACAAAAAAGCATCGCATTTCAATTCATATCAGCCATTACACAACTTCCACACACTCACTATAACACTGTTTTGAGCGCATGCACATCAGAAGTTGCCATCAATCTGTGAGGAGAAGCGGTGTTGTCTGTGTTTCCAGAGCTTGTTGTCTGTTTAAGGGAAGATTTATGGCATCTAACTCCACGATGATAGGTTTTATAGCATAACAAGTACTGTTGTCCCAATCAGCTGCACGGATGATGGATCTGTTGCTGGAGTGAGAGACAGTGCGAATGAACGAGGAACTCTTGCTGCTGGAATGATGAACCTCACAAAGCAAGATTGATGCTCTGCCCCGGACAGCATATGAATTAACATCTCCTTCTCGCTTGTTTACACGCTCTTCCCCTTTCCTTCCTGCTAACACTGGCTTTCTAATCAAATCAGATCAAATCAACAGTGCTTTACCACTGTGATTGTCAAACTAGTGCCGGAGCATTCGTATGAATTAATTAGCATTAATATAATCGGCGGGAACAGTGATAACTGCATAAACATGAGAGGTGATCATTATTTATGCCGTACATGAATAACAGGATGCTTGTAATGTCATAAATGTGACCATTATCGAGTTTTACTGTGCTAATGTGCGCTGATTTGGATGCTTTTAGAAATGACAGTCACATACAATAACACAGAGGTTCTGTTACCTGTTGATTTCATGCTGCTAATATCTGGTGATGAGCTCTGGTTTTCACTAAGACATTTTGTGGGCTACAGCTTTCATTATGTGGTTTAATACCCAGAAGACTGTGGGCTTGATACTCTATGCTGCTCCTGTTCTACTGTGCTGATCTGCAGATATTTCATTTGTGAATATGGTACATGTATTAGTGGAGTTTCCCAGTGCAAATATCACAGTAACTATTGCACATATTTTGGGTTAAAGATAGAAAGAAACCCAATAACTACAAATAAACCACTTAGCCATCACCAAAAACACCCCAGCAACCATCTGAGAAGTGAACATCTTTATTTGCTCTCCATTGTCTAGTAGCAACAACTGAGCAATGAAAGTGAACTCTTTTGTTTTCTCCTTTCCTTTTGGAAACAGGACAGATGCCAGACAGAAGAGAGAGATGGAAGAAGGTTAAGCAAAAGCTACAGGCAGATGATATCTGGGAAATGTCCTGCTCGGTGCAGACTTCAGGAGGGTACACTAGGATCGAGCTAGCAAGAATTAGCAGTATTTATTTGATTAATTCTGGGGGTTAAAACTTTATGTGAAAGCACAGCAGGGCTCCAGCTTCAAACAGCTCAACTAGTGCTGGGAGACAAGCACCGTGCCTTTCTACTCGGCCACACTCTCAGAAAAACAGAAAGAGGGGAAAACACTTCGCTGAAGACTAACCGGATTAACCGTCATGCTTTATTTCAGCAATGAAAAAATCATCTTCGCAAAAGAGCTGAGCGCGAGGGCTGGACGGCACAGATGAAGATGTAAAAATACAGGCATCAGGAGAATTTTGTCATAAAGACACAACACGTGACTCGTCTTTCCGAACACTTCAAAAGCTCCTGCCGTGGAATCAGCACAGCTTTGATCTGGAAGACTGTGGCCGCCTCCGATTGGTTTGGGTGGCACTCGGTGACAGAGCGGAAGACAGAGAGAGAGAGAGAGAGAGAGAGAGAGAGAGAAAAGAGAGAGAAAGCAGTAGAGACTCAGAGAGGGGAAAGCAGGTCAGTGGACAGTCTCCTCCAGGGTGGAGCGTGAGGGGTGAGAAGATTAGGAATGCCAGACTGACCACAGCAAGTGGAAGAGAACAGATGTCCAGGGTCCCACGACTCCCAGGGGACGGAGACGGACACTGCACAGGAATCTCCCCAAAACACACACACAGGGAAACATGCCCAGATGCCCCCTCCAGTTAAATCCCCTCTGGTTGAAGGTTGGATGCTCCTTTACTTGAGGAAATTCTCTGGTGGTGCTGTTCAATCTTAAAACATCTCATATTCTGCATCTTTATTCACTCCATCATATAAACTAAACAGATGCTGATGAAACTACTGAAAACAGAAAATAAGGGGCCCTGCAAACCACTCAGAACGCCCCAGAAACCATATAACAATGCCTTGACCCTAGCAACAACATACCACCGACCTATACACCACCCAGAACAACCCTAGCAATCACATACTGTAGTTAAACCTAAACCACATTAAAACCCTAGCAACCACATAGCAACATCTAAACCACCTTAAATAAACTACCAACTATATGGTAGATAATACAATAAATACCACATATCAATTCCTAAACCACCTTAAATCCCTAGCAACCACATATCAATTCTTATACCACCTTAAATCCCTAGCTACCACATAGAGATTCCTTAACCACATGAAATCCCTAGCAACCTCATAGCGATTCCTAAACCACCTTAAATCCCTAGCAACCACATAGGGATTCCTAAACCACCTTAAATACCCTAGCAACTACATAGCGATTCCTAAACCACCTTAAATCCCTAGCAACCACATACCGAACCCTAAACCGCATGAAATCCCTAGCAACCAAATAGCGATTCCTAAACCACCTTAAATCCCTAGCAACCACATAGCAATTCCTAAACCACCTTAAATACCCTAGCAACCACATAGCGATTCCTAAACCACCTTAAATACCCTAGCAACCACATAGCGATTCCTAAACCATCTTAAATCCCTAGCAACCACATATCAATTCCTAAACCACCTTAAATCCCTAGCTACCACACAATGGTTCCTAAACCACATTAAATCCCTAGCAACCACATAGCGATTCCTAAACCACCTTAAATACCCTAGCAACCACATATCAATTCCTAAACCACCTTAAATACCCTAGCAACCACATATCAATTCCTAAACCACCTTAAATCCCTAGCAACCACATAGTGATTCCTAAACCATCTTAAATCCCTAGCAACCACACAGCGATTCCTAAACCACCTTAAATACCCTAGCAACCACATAGCGATTCCTAAACCACCTTAAATACCCTAGCAACCACATAGCGATTCCTAAACCACATTAAATACCCTAGCAACCACATAGCGATTCCTAAACCACCTTAAATACCCTAGCAACCACATAGGAACACCTAAACCTCCTTTAACACTTTACAACCATATAACAATGCCCTGCCCACCCAGAAAAAACTGCCTAGTGATGCGTAAATCACCTTAAATACTTTAGCAATAAAATAAGATATAAAATATCTTAAATATCTATTGGTTTGCGAAGCAATTTAAAAATATCTCAACTTGTACTCTGATTTGTCAAGACAACGTCACGTTTCTGGGCCACTGTCCTTCTCTCTGGAATCTTTTCTGATCTCATTGATAGCTCAGTTATTTCTCCTAGACAGTATAAAAATATAATGCATGAAAAAAGAACTTTCCCTCAAGTCTCTTGCTTCTCTAAACCCATGCATCTATCTCCTGCTCTTCTCAGCATCTCAGACCTTCTCTGAATTCAACAGTCAGAAACCTCAGTATGAACTCAAATATTTCTCAAACGATCGGAGCAGCTCCACATTTATTTATAACTCTAGACTCTTACTTTATGAGAACTATTGACTCTTTACTCTATTATTATATTTTTTAGGAGAAACATCTGAGACAAAGGTGACACTTAATTGAAAGTGATATCTTGGTTCTGTGGAGACGTGTCCCACTTCTCTTTGTGAGTGTGAGAGCTCAGCTGTTGGTTGTGGAGTCTGTGGTGCGTGAGAAACGAGGGATGTGGGGAGAGTTTGGAGAGCGTGATTAACTCAATTAACGGCAGCACTGTCTAACGTGTCAAAGAGGAGGATGAGAAAGACGGTCATACAGTACCAAGAAGAGGACGGATGGATGGATGGATGAAGCGTGAGAGGCTGTAAAACACAATTTTCCAGCAGCTGTGAAGAACAACTTACTCTGTCCTCCAAATTCTGCAATTTTCACCCAATTTTACTCAAATTTTTTTTTTTTCACGAAACTGCCTCCACACCTTTAAAAATCTTTGATAACTTCAGTATTTTTTTATTTATGTATAAAAAGGAATAAGTAAGTGTGGGTATATATATAAAACATTTTTTACATTTATATTCATATTTTTGTTTTAAATGGTATATTTTGATTATTTATTTATACAAATAAATATTTTTACTATTTTTGATTTTAATATTTTTACTCATTTTTAGAATAATTGAGTGTGGGTATATATTAAAAAATATTTAAAAAATTTGTTTTAAATGGTATATTTTGATTATTGATATATATATATATATATATATATATATATATATATATATATATATATATATATATATATATATATATATATATATATATATATATATATAATTTTTTTTTTTTTGGCAAATTACAGAGTTAGTATACTTTGATTCAATTTACCTAATTTATTAAACATTGGGATTGAAATTAGTCTACCTGTGCTTTCCTAAAACTGAACAAAATATGTACTTACGAAAATGTCCTTCACAGGTTGACCAGGTCCTACGTGCATCATTAGCAGGCCAAGTCAACCAATAAAACCAATGGTTCTTCATCACATTGCAATATTACACCCAAAACCTCATGTTGAATAACCTGAGTGAATGATTCAGATCTGCTGAATGGGATGATTCCCCTTAAAGCTTTAACTAAGGAATCACTCTCTTTCATAGATGTAATTAAACGCTATTTGAACCTCTTAATTGCAAGTGTCCTTAAATAGTTTCTTTTGGTTGGCCGAATCTGAAGTCAGACCCGCTGGAGCAGGACGTCCCCTGTCATGAAGGTGACTGTGTTTCAGGATCATCAGCAGTGGATCAAGTCATGATAATTACAGTAGCACGCACATCATTCACAGACCATCATTTACACAAGTCCTTTGTTGGTTTTGCTGCTCTGATGAAAGCGAGCACTTCTCTTCCCAACAAGACAAAAGATGTGGGAGTTTTATGATAATGTATGGTTTATAAGACATGAGCTATAATAGCAATTCTTTATATAATTACACCATTACAGACTGGATATAAATAGTAAATCAAGCATTGGTTCACTGTTGCATTGGTAAAAATGGCCCAATTCCCTGCAAAAGTTATACATTATAAAATGTATATATCAAATATAGCATATATATACACATTACATGTATGTATGCTATATGTAAAAGTAAATAGACTTTAGAAAAAAGTGAGTGGATTGACTTGTGCCTGAACTTAGAAGGGGACCCAAGCCTGTTTTTATTTGTGATGTACCGTGTGATGTCTAAATTACACTCACACTGATGTTTTAGGAAGCCAAACCAATTAGAATATAATAACAACAACAACAATGAAAGTAATAGCCATATATACATCCAGCTTCAGTCAGGGTTGCCAACTAGCAATACTTCAGCAATTTTGTTGCTAAATTTTGCAACTTTTCAGAATACCCTAGTAACTTTACTTTTCCAAAAGCACTTAGCAACAAATTTATCAATTTTTAAAAAATATATTTATTTTGATAAGTGACTCGGAGGATAAAAAGGCACACATTTTCCATTCAAATTACACAATAAAAGGAAACCAAAGATTTCTAGCAGTACATGCATCACATGAATCAAGCTAGCTGCTTTTTTCAATTGTTCAGTTTAATAGTTACAATAATAATAATTCAATAATTGTTAATTTATGATACACTTTGTTAGTATCTTGTACCTGCGATTGTTGATCAGTTACAATGTAAGAAAAATGGAAAAGATACTAGTAATTTTCCAGGACATTATCCATTATCCATTATAATCCTGTAACCTGAAACACAATGTGTAATTTAAAATGCAGGTAAAAAATCAATACGTAAGATACTTTTATATTAACATCTTAGATTGTGCCCTATTTTTTCCAGACTTTCCTTTCTGAGTGTAGCATACTAACTACTAATACAATGCTTAAAGAATTATTGCTAAGAATGTGTATTATTTCTAGTTTAGGTATAAAAATATATAACTTGCAATCATTTGAAAATGTATAAGTGTTCAATAATACAACGTATTTAAAAATACAGTTATTTACTTTTTAATATTATGCATATTATTTTATAAATAGATATCTAATTTAACATGTAAAATATACATATTTTTTGCTGAGATTTGATATTGTGACAATGTGATGCAATGATGTAATTGAGCAATGACATAACAACAACATTTAGCAACTTTTAGCAACAAAACACCTTCCTTTAGCAACATTCTCTGATCATTTGTTGCCAGTATTTCAGTGAAAACAGGCTTAAATAAGTGTCTCACTACAAATCTAGTAAAATGCTGGAAGCATCTTGGGCAAAAATAAAGCCTAACTGGCATCTGTGTTCCCAAAAGTACCCTAAACTCACAGTTTCAGTGCATTCATTCACTCTGACTTCCATATTGGGCTTTCGGGTTTCTGTTCATCTGACAGATTCTGTGTCAAAGCTTAATGGCCCTAAAAAAACACAACTTTAAAGACCTTTATGTTAGAATAAGTAGTTTAAATATATATGTAAAAACTGCACTTTTTACCCAGAAGCCTGTTTCATATCATCATGTTACCACGATGGTATCGCGATATTTCGATACTGATAATTTCGTTACATCCCTATGAGTTAAAAAATATTTGATAATTAACACCACAAACTGGATGGATACTAACTAAAAGTAAATTAAAAAGTAAACAACAAGTAAAGCAAGCACTGGTTCCCTGCTGCATTGGTAAAAACGCTCAAATAATGTGCAAAAGTAATTAAAGCAGTTCAATATTTTGAGCAGAATGGTAATTAGAGGAATTCCTCAACATTTTCTAAGCAGAACAACAACACTTTGACCTCTGAATCACTGATATTTATATCACCACTGGTTATTAACTAATTACATATGCATCTGCTAAATTAGAAACCCCTGCAGACAGAGGAAGGAGGTTAATTGGTTACTGGAATATTTTTTCTATGAGATACATAAACAGAGTTTTATATGCGGCACATAAAGCATCATAACGGCGGCGTGACAAGCGAAGCCGAATGGATGAAACACTCCACATGTTGCAAGCCCAGATGAGACGGTACGGCTACCGTATATAATTAAAGCAATTGCATAAGCTGTTCAATTATACTCCGCCTGAGCACCATCCTGCACTCCTCGGCTTAAAGAACTGGGAGAAAAGGGGAAACAAGGCCTTATAATTACAGACGTGCCATATGGTCAGCACGGGGATCGTGCAGAAATATTTACTTTCCCGCTGTACTTTTTACATGGCAGCTGAGATTATGTCTTTGTTAGCGGATGCCAGCGTGTGCTGTCAGAGTTTGTCGGTGCTTGGCCATGCTGCAGACCACCATCCAACACGCGGCTTTAATTAGCGTCTGTGCGGCAGTCATTATTGCAATTAGCGCGGCTGTGCATGTCTGCCTGGGGTACCTGAGCAGAACCTGCTTCTCCCTAGCAGCTCCTCCCTGGGCCCAGCAGCTGCTTTAACTCACTTCTCTCTCTGTGTGTGTGTGTCTTACTTTACTTAATTATCTGCTTCTTGTTTTTATATATATATATATATTCAGTATATATATCTGTTCTCTGGGCCCTCATTTGATTATCATTAGGACTCTACTAGCCGAAGAATACCAAAAGTTTACTTGTTACATCTTTCTAATAGTCTTTTTCTTTTAGAAAACAGAAATGTCTTGAGGTGCTTCCGCACTACAGTTATTCCCGATGTCCGTTTACTGCAACAACAACAACAACAAATTCTTAATCAGTAATTTTTTGTGCTCTTTCAGTTAAAACATCTTTGAAATCAGATATATTTACTAGAGAAAGATAATTATGTGAGATAAGACTAAACAGTTTATCTGACGAATAAAACTGCACAAGATAGTAAGACTTACATAAATTCTTACTTTTTTCTCTTTTGGTGACATACAGTATCATGAAAATCTGACTTTTCCCCATCAATCAACCCACAAAAAGTGAAAAAGGACAACCCAATAACTTTGCTTTTATAAGCCTTTTCCTGCAAGCTCAGATTTCACTCCCTGGCCGTGACGTAGAAAGAGGACTTTATTATAATATTACCGCCCCTTCATCTGCACATTTCCACACGTCTCTACCACTGTGTTTTTGCAAGGGACATCGGCTCTAACGAGATTGAGGAAAGCATGCTAACTATTCTGTCTTTGGCTGCACTGATGAGTACAGAACACTATTAAGAGATCCAGCCTCAGAGGAGACAAGAAAGCAGTGGATTTATTGATTTATTTACTGTATATTACACTGCTTCCTTGTGTGTATTTGCCAATTTAAGTGTAATAAGACATATTACTAAGATAGCTTAGTTTAGTACTCACATGCCGTGTGACAGATGCTTTCTATGCACATGCTTCAGATGAGCGTGCTCAGAAAAAAACTTGTATTAGAAGTTTAAACTGAAATGGCTTTAAAATGCAAGATTTCAGTGTGATAGACAATCAAAATCAAACAGATGTTTTTTGGCAGAGTATCTGAGCTTTAAAGGCATGGCCCTATTCTGGAAAAGGGACGGGGAGCAGCAGCTCATTTGCATTTAAAGAGACATGCACAAAAACGGCTTCCACTCAAAATAGGCATTTTCAAAATTACAATGAAATTGATCTGTGGGTATTTTGAGCTGAAACGTCACAGACACATTCTGGAGACAACTGAGACTTATATTACATGTTGTAAAAAGGGGCATAATAGGTCTCTAAGCATAAACATCACAAGACTTTGATGGATTTATTAGCAAAAACTTATAAGCCAGCAGGAATACCCTAGCAATTGCACAAAAATCCATTTATCAGTGTGTGTGTGCACACTTTAAATGTATGCTGAAATTGGCCTTAAAAACTTCAAGCTTCAAAGATTTTAAACCACTTCAAACTTTCTGGCCAAGCTTTCTCAGCATAAGAACTTTTCTTGACAAATGTTTTCCTTATCTAATTATCCTAAGCAACTTCTTCTCAGGTGAACATGTCTTGCGGCCTTGTTTCCAAGTAAAAACATCTGAACAACTGTTATATGGCTCCAGTAGTAAACAGTTGTCACTGGTTCTCACGGCGGTCTTCATCTCGATGGCTGTGAAAACAGCATGACAGCACTGCTTTCAGTCAAGTCACTGGAGAACAGAGGAAGTTTCTCTTGAACGGCCGCCGAGACTCTTTTCTTGACCTTTGACTTCATTATCTTACTAATTAGGCTTATAACTAGTTTGACGGCACAAATTCATAAACAGCTTGCTGGGATATTGCAACCCAGAATATTAAAACAAAGGTCAAACTGTACAAAGGAAAGCAGCACTATTATTATTGCTCAAACGTAAAGTCAGTATGACAATGTTTGTTCTCCAAACATGAGTTATCACGATGACAAAGCATCAGTTATAACGATGAAAGAAAGCAAAGAGGTAAGATGGAAGGACAGAAAAATTTAAAGGTACAGTGATATTGACAGTTAGTGGTTGAAATGGGTGCTGCAGATCAAATTTGACAAAGATAGTTGTTTCTCCGGACCTCTCCTCCTCAGCCTCGACATTCACATGGGTTGCCAGATTGAGGACTCGCAACAGGAACGAGCACAATTGACAACTGAATGTGGCAAGCCTTACACTGAATTGATTTTATTAGGCCTCTGTTCATAGAGATTTTCAGATGGATGCTGATGATTTTTAAGTCTGGTAGAATGATTTCTGACCCAGTTCCTTACTGGCTTCAAAGGCCACCATCTGGCAACCAGAGGGGTCAAATTACTATTGGTTAAACTGCCAGCGGACCACAACAAAAACAGACATTCTGACACGAATCACACATTTCAAAACAGAATAACTGATGTAGCATTGAATTTCAGAAAAAAGCTGAAATGAGCCTCTTTCCTAAATATCTGCAAACAATATGTATGTTTATGCTTCAGTACAGTCAGAAAATGACATACAGCACCTTTATTGTTTGACAAATATTTTATGATAGACATGTTAAACGAACAATGGTAATACCCAGCAATTCAAACTACTTGACTTTTTTTTTCAAATAAGTCCGGTTTCAATCGAAAATATGGTATAATTGACATGAATCAAAGTAACTTCTAAATGAATGTGTAGAAACAAAAAAGTTGTCAATTTTTTTTACAGAATACAGAAATTAATGAAAGTGTGCATATTGTAAAATATCATTTGTAAAAAGTTTTAATGATTTGAATTAGAGCATTTCTTTCACCATTCCATTCCTTTATATGTAAAAAGGCTGGACAGTAATAAATGGCCTAGACACCACAATAAACCCTAAAAACTGTCTATAAAACTGTAGCAACCCCATAACAACGACCCAGACAAAACAACATCACAGCAGCAACTTTTGCACAAGAACACGTTTAGTTGTCTCCATTATACATTTTTGAAGACAAACTCTTTGTTCTGGACAGAAATGTATTAATTATCATCCTTTTTTACAATTTAATGCTTAGAAGTGTGTTTGTGTAGAGCTGAATTGAATTATCTCACTTCTGTTCTGACTTCTTGTTGATTTTCTTTCTGCCTGCAGCAGCTTTTGTGCAACAATCCCTGTAGTATTTTTAGTGGGAGAAGTTTTTTCTTCTTTTTCCACTTGCTGAGTCTGTTTCGGAAGATTATGGAGTTTGCTATTTGGGTCACAGCATGCTGTGCTTCCGTACAATATGTTTGGGAATAGCTGTGGAGAAGATACATATCTCCGGAAACACTCTGCAGTATGGCGGCCGGCGTGCATCCCATCATCCGTTCACCCCGTGAAGCGCTTCTCCGTCTATCTGACACGTTCTCGGAGCATATCAGACCCGTCGCCTGACATGGGAAGATAATTAGCCGAGCGATTAGGTAAACAATGGGCTTAATTGAGTAATCAGAGAGAAGGAGAAACTGCAGAGGCTACGATTAGAAATCTTCAGCGGCGGCGCTGGGTTTGTTTGTGGAGCTGAAGATGGATTTAATCCATGCGATTCCTGGGAGAGATGCGAGATCTTCCCCGCGGAACACAGACACACCGGAAACTTTCCGTCTTTTCACATGCTCTCTCGCTCTTTCTCTCTCTCTCTCACAACTCCACAGCTGATAAAATGATTTTATGATTTAAGGCGCCGATTCTGCCTCAGGCGTGAAATCTAAGTTCATGTTACGGTTGATAGCAACAGATTTTTTTTTATTGCTTCTTTGCTTTTCATGCATTTTGCTCTTTCAGCATTCACACAAAACTTGTGGATGCTTAAGATCTTGTGTCACTCCCCCTGTGAAAGAACTAAAAAGTGAACTTAAAAGTGAATAAAAGCAAAACAACTCACTTTTGCATTCACAGTAGCCAGGGTTATTTACATACGTTTTTTCCTTGCAGATTTTAGGACATTGCATTGAAGAAACGATAAGATTGCATCTGCACATCGAAAATTGGTGCAGTTTTTATAAGGTAAGATGACATGCATAAATTAAGATACACATAGGCATATAAAGATGCAATTTTTTAAACATAATTTCAAGATATAATCTTAGAATTGTGAGATAAATTAGCCTTTTTAGTCATTCAGTGGGTTAGGGTTAGGGTTAGCCAATTCAGTGGTGATTTTGTTCTCTCATTTGTCAGAAATGTGATATTCCAATGTTTTCCCATTCTAAACATTTCAAACAGTAGATACATATTATCACGTAACATCATGTTACATTTAATTCAGCTGATAGTGTCCAGTGGTCTTTTTTTGTTGTAGAATTTTTTGATCTAATTAGTATACAACATCCTTTATAAGTAATGCATAAACACATAATGTGTGCTGTGTATTTTCTATATGCATGAAACTACAGGTACATATGCCAGAATGTGCATAATACAAATCAAAGCACACTGCATACTGTATCCCACAATGCAATGCAGTGAGGTGAACGAACCAGAAGTAGAAACCGCTTCATTCTGGACTAGTTTGATGCGGCTTAAAATTTGATCAAATATGCAAAATATCTGTATTTATCAGCTTCATTTGGAAATTGGTAATATTCCAATGCTTTCATAAATTGAATGGAAACATGGCTGCTGTCTCTGGCCTTAAGAGAGTAGTTTACTCAAAAATAAAATTGTCTTTACTTACTCTCATGATGATCCAAACCTCTATGCTGTTATTTGTTCCAGTGTTCATGCCATATAATCATAGCTCATAGTGACCACATCTGTCAAAAAGAACAAAAAAGCATAAACACAACATAAAAGTAGTTTAGAAGATACTTGCACTGATTTTTATATTTTGCAAGGTGACAAACATTGATGCCACTGCAAACCCAGCAGCACTTCTACAGTCCAGCACACAGCTGTGAAGCGGGAACTCTCCTGTTCAATATCACGAGACCCCAGAGACAAACACTCATTCATCATGAGCTGTCAGGACGCCTGGGTCAGCATGTCACGCTGCTGTTGATTTAACAGGAGACTGTCTGACACGCTCAGACCTTCCACAACAACTAGCCAGATTTACAGCTGGTAACCCGCCTCTGGATTCCCCATTATCTGCCATTATTAGAGAGAGGGACTCACTTTCACCAGGAGAGAGAGAGACAAATCTGCTAACTAACCTTTCAGGGAGAGACACTCAACAGCAGGGATTCACAAACTTTGTTATCCGCCAAACGCCTTAAAGTATTCATGATAAAGTATTTACTTAAAGTCCACCAGACAATTTAATTGAACTTACTATAATTCGACAGCACATTTACATGATGATGGTTGTCTGATGCCAGGGTTATTTTATTGAACTAAAATTGAAACTAAAATTAAAACCATGAAAAATAAATGAAAATAAATAAATAAATAGATACTTGCATAAATAACCATAAAATCAGTATGTGAAAAAAAAAAAAAACTGTTACCCAAAATAAAATATAAAAAACTTTATTTCAACTTATTGCCAAGCCCACATTTCTTACTACCCCCCTCCAAATAAAATAAATAAATAATAATAATACAGTTATAAAGAAACATTTACATATACATGTGTGTGTGTAATCACAAAAACACACTACAAAATGATTACAACTTTAAATAAAATGAAAATAATGGAAAATACAAATATTAAAGCTGATTCAAAATATTATTTGATTGTGATAACACCTAAATGACATTAAAATAACATTGAGAAAATCAAATAAAAAAATTAATTTAATTTTAAATAATAGTTTCATTATTTATTTACACTTATAGAGCTGTACTAGAATATATTATAAAGTATATATTTCATTTATTTTGTCTTGTACTGCAATTAAACTGTAATAAGATTTAAAAAAACAAACAAACAAAGAAACTTCAATGATAATACTAATACAAGTTTTTTTTTATATCATTTAAACTCTAATTATACATTTTACTAGACTAATTTGATTGAACTAATTAATTTAAAAATATATTTTTATAAAAATTCCAAATTTCATGGTCATATTTCAGTTTCGATTTAAATTGAATTTCAATTGCAGCATTATTTATTAAAATTTTCCATTTTGTAACTTTTCATTAACTCACTAACTCCATTGGTAAATCTTGCACAAGTCTCTTTTAAAGTCTGCTAAAAATGTGGTTAATTTAAAAGTGGTTTCCAGTTTAAGATGTTTACTGGGCTTTAAAGCATGACCCCCTGCCAAAAATCTGACAAAAAAGTATTTCTTTCCCCAACACTGACATCCTCATCCCTATTAAAATCAATGGTTTTCGCTGTGCTCACTAATGTAGTGTAAACTCCAGTGTTAGAGTGCCCTTGAAGGATGATCTGGAGTGGGTCGGGATACGTGACCCTCAAACACCCGCCGAACACCCGTGGATCCTAACCTCGGACAGTCGAGCAGACTCACGGATTAACTCATTATCAGCGCTGAGCAGTCAAGAAACACACTTCAACAGTTTCTTTCCAATTTCTCACTTGGTTGATCTAATATGTGAAAAGAAAACCAATCGACCCATGTCATTGGGTTATTATTTTGCTAATGTGAAATAGTTTTTAATTTTTTTTTTTTGAGTGTGTGTTCCAAAATCCAATCAACATTCCTGACCACAGAAAAGAGCCCTTTTCCGTGCGTTGAGATTAAAACCCCTCCAAATTAATAATCGTTAGCATTCGACTCTGAAACCAACCACTGTGCAAGCTCTTAAGAGCCTTTATTTGCATATTTTAACATGCTTTGTGAATTCCGTCCACTCAAGAAGCGATATTCCTGCAGTTTGGAAGGATGATAATGTTCAGAGTGATTTTATGGCCGCATTGCATATGGTGTCTGTCTCTGATAGGTCAATGATAGGCTGCTTTATGAGAAACAGGATGATTTTAGAGCCGAGTGATGCTTGAAATGCTGTGATCACAGTGTTGAAGAAGAGTGGATTGAAAAATGAACATGTGCACCGTCCGAATCCCTCCACGAAGGTCAGCTGTTTACCTGTCGGTGAAAGAGGCCAAGCATCACTTTTAGTATTCAGCACAGGATCCAGCTCGCATCCAGTAAATAGAGCCTTTGCTCAAACAAAAGCATTTATTTAAGCTTCCCAAAACCCAGAAATACCCTGCCAGTCTGGAAATACTTCGTTTCTAATACACACTGCATGTGTTTCTGTATGGAAGCATGCAACATTTATACTATGTGAAGTACTGCATGTGCATTTTCTCTATGCATGAAACTAGCAAATCCAAGCATTACATCACTTGCTCACCAATGGATGCTCTGCAGTGAATGGGTGCCGTCAGAATGAGAGTCCAAACAGCTGATAAAAACATCACAATAATCCACAAGTAATCCACACCACTCCAGTCCATCAGTTAACATCCTGAGAATAAAAAAATATGTCTGTTCATAAGAAACAAATCCATCATTAAGACATTTTAACTTTAAACCATTTTTTTCAGGCCAAGATATAAGTCCATAATCCATAATAGTGCTTTCTTCTGTGGAAAAGGTCCATCTCCTGTTGTCATCTCACATTAAATCCACCCAGATATTTGTGTAGAGAGTAATTTTGGACTTTCTTTCACTTGTAAATTGTGTTTGATCTGTGCATATTTCTCTCCTGATTCAGATATGATGACTTTTTCACTTGAAGAAGCAATATTATAGAGATGATTTGACTCTTATAAAGGATTTGTTTCTTATAAACATGCAGCTTTTCACTCGATGGACTGGAGTGGTGTGGATTACTTGTTTTTATCACCTGTTTGGACTATCATTCTGACGGCACCCATTCACTGCAGAGGATCAGTGATGCAGAGCAAGTGATGCAATGCTACATTTCTCCAAATCTGATATACAAACTCATTTATTTCTCGGATGGCCTGTAGGTCAGTACATTTTCAGCAAATTTTTCAGTGAACTATTTCATCAAAATGAATTATAAAATATCTAAATACTAATAGAAATGACATTACTGAATTGCTGAATTAAACACAGCACGAAGAGATTACATGAGATCACAAGAATATAGCATTACTGCTGTTGCTATAATACAGTGTGTTATTGCACAGTGTGTGCCGTGTAAGTATTGAGCACACTGCTTCTCCATTCTGAACACAGTCCATCTCTCACCGGTGCATTAAACCAACAGCCTTTATTAAATAATGGTTTTCCAGGTAAGTTCATACCCTTAATAGGCTTCTGCTTCTTACACCTGATCCTCAGAGATGCTGGAGAGGTCTTAATATGATTAATCTCACCTTGGCTAATCGCTTCTCTTCGCTAACAATTCTAAAATCAGACGCACGACATGTTTGTTATTTTATACTCACCAGGCAGATCTTTACCCCATATGGGAAATTAGTATTTACGGGCGGTTTTCTAGTTCTCATTAAGAGTCAATTATCAATGTCTCGTGCTTTAGGAGAGTGACAAATTAACTGTTTACAAACTTAGCATAAAATGACTCGACAACATTCGCGAAGGCTTCTCGAAACACCTTGATACAGTGCGGGGAATATTCTTTTTAATTTGTCAAATGGAAATCAAACTTAATTAAGGAGAATGGCTGCATCTGTTTCACGTAAAGCTTGCAGGGTCCATCAACCCCCAGGTGGTCTGATAATTAAAAACATGTTTCTTCCTACTTAAATGAAGTTGGACCCTCCACGAACATCTGTTTGGAGAGATCTGCCGTGCCTACACAATATGACACATCTTAGCCATCAACGTTTATTAACTAGGTTTTCAGATACGCAAGAAATCACTGCAGTGTTTAAACTGGATCTCCAGCAGAGTGTGTTTTGATTAATTTTGGAGGGTCAGCCTGTAGCATCGTGTTTGTTTTGCCACTTTACTGCTCCCTTATTAGTGCTATCATCAAACGCAATTAACTAAACAGAACTGTGAAGCAATTTAGAAAGTACAACTCTCGAAATGTTCTTGAAAGGAGTCTGCTTTGCTTACCAAGGCTGCGTTCATTTGATAGTGCAGTAAAATTGTGAAATATTATTACGATACAAAATAGCTGCTTTCTATTTGAATAAGTTTTAAACTGTAATTTATTTCTGTGGTCAAAGCTGAATTTTGTCACATGATCCATCTTCTTGTCAATTTTTAATTGTCCTACAAAAAAAAAAAAAAATGGGGAAAATGTAAAAAGAAAATAATAATATTCCAAAAGTTAAGACATTAACTGTAAATCATATTAATAAATAATAATTGATAAACTGAAAAAAATTACCACAAAAAATATGTTTGCATTTAAAACAGTATTTTATAAAATATACATTTATACAGTAGAATTTGCTGTAAAATATTGTAAAAACCTCTTTGTGAGTAAATAGTGTGAATGTCCTTAAGAAAGAGAATAAAATAAGTTCTATGTAAGAACTTTACCACATGACAAAATTCTAAAATATATTCCAATGATACTTTAAACTCATCAGTTTTTGTGAAAACCGTAAAAGGATATTCCCAGATGTCCCTGTGTGACCAGATATTATACAGTATTTAAATTAAATATATATATATTTCAGTTATTTTTTGTTTATTTGAACCTATTTGATATTTTCATGATTGAATTATTAGCTTTTGATTAAACTCACAAACCCCCAGCAATTCCTTCATGAACCCAGTTTGTGAAACCTTGATGTAAATGCCATTTTTAATGCACTTTAATGTTCTTAATAACAAATGGATTTCATTTTCTTTCTCTATGTATTTCTATATCAATATGGTACAAGATCGTCTTATATTAATCAACGTGATAATGGAGTAAGGTCAAAAGTAATCAAAAAGTAGTCTGATTATATTACCTAAAATGTGTAATGTAATGGATTATGTTACTGACTACAGTTTGTGTCATGATGGGAATCATTACCGGACTGGACTGTAATTTGAAAACAATCTCCCCAGCTTTAGTTATGTCTTTGAACTGCAGTGAAATATGCAGCACATGGATCAATATGCCGTCCGGTAGAGAGAAAATGCCTGCAGTGTATGTAACAGTAGAGGTGTGTGTCTCATCCAGCAGCAGTCAGACATATTCCTGAATAAACCGGTTACATTCATGCCATTGGCCATGAGAGATTATTACTCAGACAGAATCCAGACCCAAGAAAACCTCCCAAAGTGAACTGAGAGGAGTGAGGGGGCTCACTGGGCCTGGTTAGCTCCAAATTGGGCGCCCGATGTGTTCTGGGCACTTAGCTGGTCATTGATACACAGAGAGAAAAGCAGAGAGCTCGGGGTCGCCCTGTTTCTTCAAAGATAATCCTGCGCCAATTAGTTTCTGCCCAGGAGGGCCGGGCATAATGGCTCATTAAAGAACGAGCGTGCTCTTCTTTAGACGACCCCCCCTCCGCCATCAAATTAAATATGATGGGACCCGTGAACAATGTCTTATTAAAATCAACAATTGATCTCCTCTTTGTTCGTTCAGCTCGTTCAATTAAACAAACGTGTACATCAACCCGGCGAGGCTTTGAAGATGTTCTGAATGGCTGGAAGTCTTTGTGCGGGGCGTCAGTAATGACCCCCTCAGTTTCAGCGCGCCGTGTTTTCATACAGATTAAGAAACTCTGAGTGTGGTGCAGGAGATAATGCTGAGACGGATGACGGTGAACTGAGGTTGAGTTTGCTGTGTTTCTGACAGGTCAGGGGTTCTTTAAAATGCTCTCAAATGATGAAATGTTTGTGGGATCAATGCATTTGCTCTTTCAGTATTGTAACAGTGGGACAGGCATTACAGGAGGCATTCTGATGCTTGAAAAGCAGCAAATCATAATACACAACTCCACACAATACATCAAAGTCATGCAAACAAACAAAACATCGTTAGGATGAAACACAAGGCTAAATTAACAAAATAGAAAACATTAAAAATGTGCAAGGTGTGAATTTTTAAAAAAAAAATAAAATATTATAAAATCTAATGTGGTATACAGGGAGTTCTGGAAATGCCCTTTTAATGCTTTCAACCATTTTTAAGTTTTTTTTTTTTTGTATTTAATATTTTGTACATAATGAAGATTTCACTGAAAGAAAACATTGTGTATTGTTTTCTTGAATACAATACAGATTTTTTTTTACTCCCAGAAACCATAATTTTTACAGTAATAAAAGTTATATTTAAAGTAAATCTTTACATATCTTATATTTTGAATTTAAAAAAAATTCCGAAAGAATACCATTTAGAATAAAATATAGATTTTCACAATAAATTAAATTCAATTAACTTTAAACTTCGAAAAACCATACATTTTAAGGTGAAATAAAGGTGACACATTTTACACAACTAAATTTTTCATTTCATATTTTGTATATTTGAAAAAATATATATTTTAATGAAAGAGAACATATATTTTCTTGCCATAAATTAATACCTTTAATGTCCAGAATCCACATAATTTACAGTAAATTAAAGAGTCCATGTATTGTCTTGATGAATACAATATAAAAGTTTTACAATAAATTATAAAGTAATTCATACTTTTTACTTCCAGAAACCATACATTTTACAATAAATAAATAAATACTGTTAAAAGTGATATTTGTCTATGCTTTGTATATTTCCTGATGATTAAATTCTGAAATAATTCATATTCATAATTTATTTAGCAGTATTTTATATTAAAATCTTCTCCAGAAGTTGCTTGTGACGCCTCAAGTTATCAATGAAAATGCATGTTTCCAGTCACTGTCATTTTGAAAGCCTTATAAGTGAACCAGTTCTTTACCACAGTTGGAGATCAAGCTTTCTTTTATAAATCTAAACTGCAGCTATTAGATTTCAAACGGCTGTTCTCTGGCCAGTGATAAAAGAAGAACAGGCTGCTGCGATGTAAAGAAATGTCTGAAGAAGTGTCTGAAACGCTCCAGGAGGAGGAAACATGACCGAACAAACGTGAGTGCGGCCCGAACATCATTAGGACCTGTTGGTTCCCTCTAGAACATTCTCACACCTCTCACACTGTCGTCATGGAGATCTGGCCAAAACCGGCATTAATACACCTGAGAAACGACGAACATCACCCCAAAATGAGCTGATTTACAAGTGGCCTTCTGTTTGAATCAGATCAATGTGCAAAGAGATTTCTACAGCCAGCTGCATCATCAGTATAACCAGTACAGGATCAACACGATCACAATCTACTACATCCTTTCTGTCTCTGAGTGATAGTTTAGACTGTTTTTGTGAGTGAAAGGTCTTTTAGCATCGTTGTACAAACTAAAATATATACTGTATTTTATATTGTTAGCAATATTTCAAGATGAACACTTCCTGGACCAACTTAAGTACACTTGATTAACCATTTAGAAAGATAATGTAAATATAAAAAATGGTCATTCTTTGTGCATCTCTCAATCGTCATTGCATTATTTTATTCTGATCATAAAATGAAGCATTAAATCTTGTCTAAGTAGGAGAGATTGTTGAGAGATATAAAGTAAAAATGGATACTTATCTCATTTTATGTTAGTATCTACAATACTGTTGTACAAATCTCAGGGATTTGCATTACAGGCAGAATTTTGTCACTTTTTGCTCATATAAATATTAGCATTTGCACAGACTGTAGTTTTGCTCAGTTTGAGCCTCTGAAGAAAATGGAGCTCTTTTTTCTCCATAGTCTCGCTTTACCATATGAGCCGTAAAAACCTGATGTATCAAATATGATACTCGACAAATACATAAGCATATGGATTCTTTTTTTATGGATTTTTTTCTAAAGGTTCAATAAAACAAGTTTTTATTGCTCGTGAAATCTTCAACTGTAAAGTAAAGCTGTAAAGTCATCTTTGCCAGCCTGTGGTTGTGAATATAATTTCTACATTTGACATTTAGACACTTTTATCCAAAATAACTGGCACTGCATTCAAGATATACAGACAAGTGTTGCTAGTGGCATGAATTATTTTCAGTTTCTGTATCTACATCAGTAGATGGATTGAGACACCTGAAGAGAGTCATAAACAAATATATATATTCATGCACCATTAACAAACTAAACCTAAATCTGCCAAAACGAAAAATGGACACACAAAATAAATAAATACATAAAAAGGTTACAGGGTTATTATCATTAATTAACCCTAAACCCATAAACATTCCTTGAGTTTCATTACTTGAATTATAACATGATCTGCTTGAATAAAAATATTCAATAAAATATAAAAAAACATACTTATTTCAGCTTGTTAAAAGCAAATCAAAACTGAAAGAGTCATTTTTAAACTACGTAAAATCAAACAAATAAAATAAAACTATTAATGCACCATTAAAGGGGTCAAACGATGCAATTTTAAGTTTTCCTTTCTCGCTGGAGTATTGCAAACTGTTTGTACATATATAAGATCTGTAAAATTGCAAAGAGAGTCTCAAACCCAAAGAGATATTCTTTATAAAAGTTAAGACACGTCCACACCTTCCTAAAATGTCTCATTTAAACCCCCCCCCCCCCCACATATCTTTATCAATGTGGAAGAGTTGCACCATCCTAATGTATATACACAAAGAAAGGCGCTATAACTTTCACATCTACAAACAGAGTGAAAACACCTCCATTGGACCGTGATCTAGTACTCCACCCATAATGCTTTGCAATGCTCTTAGGATGAGCTACATTCCCCAGAGCTCCTGAGTGTTTGTGTGTTATGGCTGGAGAGTGATCTGTGATGAGCATTACTTGGGAATAAACCACTGCCGGCATCTGTGTTTGCATCCCACCGGGAGCCTGGATCCCAAGGCCCCTACGGAGGTCTGGGTTTTGGGTTAGACATGCACAGGGAGGTGGGGGAGGGGGGCAGACCCTCATCTGGGAATTAATGTGTGTCAGGAGCAGATTGTAAACACACTGGAGACACTTCCTAAAAGTGTGACACTTCAGTACTGTACTACTTTCCTAATTGGCCCTCACCGCAAAAATACTCATTGCTGTCGAGGTCTATGAGCCTATCAAATCAAACTGTAGAGTTTATGTAACATGTGTTTCTGTAGATCAACTTGTGGAGTACGCCGAGAGCAAACCCAAGATCATGGGCTCGTTCCCCAGAGGATGCACGCACTCATAAAGCACTCCAATGCACTAAAAAATGACTTTTGATAGGAACCTGTCAAATTCCTCAATGTAGCAGTGGAGGAGAGGTCAGAACAGGGTTAATCAAATTCATGCAATCAACAAAAAATAGTGTACGGTTTATTTTGTAAGTATTTGTGAAATTTATTAGCAATTTATGAGTGAAATTGTTTCTAAGAAATGGCAACTAATACATTGAATTAAACGTGAAATTTTGTTGAAAGACTGAAATAGTACTTTCTTGTAAAACATACTGCAATAATCTCTAATAATCTTAATTTCAATGACAAAAAGTAATTATTTGAAGAGTGTTTTCCTGAAGTTAATTTAGTTTAGTTTCAACCAGTGTAATTTTATTTATATACTATTATAGTACTTCTTAATATTTTTTATTTAATTTTTATATTTTCAGTTTTCATTTTTAGATTTAGTAATTTAGTTATGTGCTTTTTATTTTTTTCGATTTAGCTTAAATTTTTTTTAATTAAATTTTTTTTTTATTAATGAAAATTATTATGATGACGTACTGTATGTGCAATGTAATGTGCTCTTACTGACCTTTTAATTCTTTAATTCTTTAATTTTAATTTTTCAACAAAACACAATTATAAAATAACATATAGATAAAGAGAAAAAAAAAAATCTGAGATACTGGACACCTCAATGTCAATTACTGAAATAAATAGGATGCAATTAAAACAGCGAGAAAGAATAAAGTTATAGAAAACATGTCAGAATTGTGTGCGTTTGTGTGTCATTCTCACCTGGGACACCATGAGCAGAAGGCTCAGAGGGAATCACGGCTTTGGTTTGACTGTGTATCACTATTTTCCCCCTAAAAACATCATCAAACAGAGAAAAAGACAGAGAAAGCAACATGAACATACAATAAACTGCATAATAAAAATCACATATGCACATGGTTCCTAATTAAAGGAAAGTTGCATGTTAAAAACAAGTTAAACTTAGTTTATTAGCACACAAAAAGAGTTGTGAAAAAAAAGTCTTGTTTATCGTGATGAACTTATAATGGAAGTCCATGGGGCATTGCATTAATATACTGTAAATATTGCAATATACATACACTAACAGGTTCAGGTGATTTAAACACTCAAGTAACAACTTTGTATAGCAAAATCCATATAAGATACTTCTTTTAAACACTGTGCGCGTCTTGCCCCATAGACATCCATTGAAAGTGCATGTAAACACAATATTTGAGAGATGAATCACAATGATTAACTGTGTACATAAACAGACTACATTGATTCTGGAATATTCCTAAGAGGCAAGAAAACAACAATAACTCCCAGAACTGAAAATTAAAATAAAACACAGACAAAATATCTAGATGTGAATCCACAAATTGCCCATTTTTCAAACAAAAGTTCCCAGCCTTAACTTCTCCATTCATATTTGTTTATGTAGATTCAATAACACATATTTCCCCTGTAAAACCTCATGGCCTTATTAAATTTAAAATATTCCAAACAGCTCATTTTCCCTTTTTCTCCTTTGTGAGGGGCTCTGAAGAATAACTTTTTCACCTCTCTTCCTTAAAAAACCCCCCAAAATCATTCACAACTTCTTTCACTCTGTCTTTGTTATACTTTCATTAATATTTTCTTTATTTAGGGTCATCAATATGCGCATTTAAATATGGAGAGCTGTGGTAATGGCTCACATAATGGAGGGAAGTGAACAAAGGCGTCCCCAGCAGCGGGCCTGGAGTTCGGGGGGGCGAGGGTCCGGGAGAGGGAGGGATTCATCTCTGTCTGCGGGAACAAAGAAAACCTGTAGAGTGTGTAAAGAGGCTCTCTGCTGCCAGCGTGCAGGAATACATTACAGCCCGCAGTCATTCACACAGCTCCTGTCTGCCCATCCGTTTGGTTTTGTTGTGCACTTTACAAGCAACCGATGCAAGGTTTTCCTCAGGACAGGAAGGTGTTGTTTCTTTGTTTTGTTCTGTTTGCTTTTGTGTGGAAGCTACTGCATTTTTATATTGCAAAAACTAAATCATTGCACTGGACGAAATGCATGCTTTTTTTGTGTGCATGTTAAACAGTAGTTGTTAACGAGTGGGAAGCAGGTCCATTGTATTAGAGGCTTAATGCAAATAACAAGCATTTAACCATATACTCAATCATAATTAGAATAGCAAAATTAATACAAAGTTTATAAAGGGAGCTGCATTTTGGCTGCACAGGTTGCATGCCTGCATCATTCTCAAAAACAACTATATATGCATTTTATATACAGTTGTTTATAGCTTTTGAGAATTACTTATGCAAGCAACCAGTGCATGTTGGTATAGTCAATGAACTTGCACCATTTCTTTTTATTCATGCATAATCTACTCATAGAAGATTTTTGTCTTTCTTTATCATTTCTGAAGCCAAACCGGTTCAGAACCAACTTAAAAGAAGGATAAAGAGGAAAATTAAAACTCTGTATTTGGTGCAAGTTCACCTTCAAGCCTCATTCTCATGAGCCTATGAAAAAACCTTCAAATGTACACAACAACAAAAACAGTTAGAAGCCAATAATAAATCAATTAATGCATTTTACTTTCTATTCTTATTGTAAAGGCTTTTAGTGTGGAACGATAAGGAAATCTAAAACTGTCAAAAATCTTCTAAATGAAGTACCAGAAGAATTAGAAACTGTATTTTGGTGCAACTTCCCCTTCCTACACACATACACAGGTTGCATGCATGATTCTAAAAAGATAGGAAAAATGCTTATCATTCTAAAATATTATATATGAAGATTATAGAATATTCTATGTTAAGATTATAGAAGAAATTTAAAGCAATTTCATCTTCCAACCAACATGCACAGGTTGCATGCATGCTTGATTCTCAAAAGCCATGCACAGACTTACAAAAGTACACAACTAAAACAGCCAATAATAAACCAATCAATGCATTTTATAAAGACTCTTAATTTAGAGTGATAACAATTTTGATACTGTCTTGGCCCGCCACTTGATGTCCAACAAAAAACCTCCTGTCCTGAAGCCAAAGCGCTCGAGAGCACGAGACACAGAAGACAAAAATCTCTCGCTCTTTCTTCCGTCTCTCACGCACAGATGGTATTCCTCAGACTAGTGCTCTGGAAAGCCAGAGGGGTGGGGGTTAGGGTTCGCTCTGTGATTGTTGATATCAGTGAGGTCCCAGGCTGCTGTTCCACAGTCTATTTGCCTCTCATAACAAAGCCTTTTAGGGGCCAACACTAATCAGGCTTAGCTGGGAGCACTGCGCTTATCAGAGACCGTCAGACCGCTGGCGCTGCCAGCTTGTTCGCCACTGATAGCGACATCGGCAACTAAATTAAATCTAGATTCCAAAAAAAAAAAAAAAAAAACAGAGACAGAGAGAAACCCTTTTTCCAAATGATGAGAATAGCTTCCGCCTGAAGCCCCGCACCCGCTTCGACCCTCCCGCCGCTTTTTTCGAGATTTTGGGAATAATAAATCCTTCCCTGTTAAAAGAAAATGCATTATCGTAGCCTCTGGACTTCACCCTCATAAACATTCTGGCTTTTAATTCACGTTTGGCCTTTTCCTTGTGCCAGGGAAGTCCGTATCCAGAGCTGCTGTGATTAATTGCCCAATTGTTGATCGAAGATAGCACTCTTCCCTTTCAAGGACAAAAAGAGCGGGGTGGGGGGAAGCAGCGGGTTTTATTGTTGCTTAAGCGCGCGGTGAGTTTCTCGAGGTGCCTCGGCCAGGCTATTGAGACGATGAATGACTACTTCAGGGTCATTTAGGCTGGAGAGCTCTCGAGTGTGCGTACGGCTGAAACAGCAGGGAAATGAACTCCACATACACTTGTGCTGCTGAATAGGGCCTGAATGAAGCAGGAAATCGTTAAAAGGGCATTCATGTCGCTCGAGACGCTTCCCCTCGGCTGTGAAAAGGACTTAAAGGTGCTACAATCAGGATTTTTTTCACAGCCGAAAAGAATCACGGAGCGTTTGTTAAGCGTTTAATTGTCACGCAGGTGAGCAGCGTCAAGGTCTTAAAGGGGTAAATCGTCAGGGTTAATGCGTGACATTGTTCTGTGGTATTGATTGTGTTGGCTTGACACAGACATTTCAGCACAACACAACACAAAGCCATATTCCCAGAGCAGGGAATGTCTTTGTTTGGCCTCGGCGCACAGGGCACCTGCGATGGATTTGGCATCGCCATCTGTGTCACAGATTTTTTTCCCATACACACACACTGGGGAAACGTGTGCGTGTGACCTTTTGTCTTTTCAGGGAACGAGGCGTCTTCATTGTCCAGGCTATGTTCAGACATTCACGATAAAGCTGCAGGAAAGAAGAACGTATTGTGAGAAACAATTCTTCAAGTGCAACAAACATCCGAGTCTGATCAGATATAAAGCATTCACCTGTGAGTGCTCGATGTTTCAGAAATATTTAGCAGACAATTTCTCTACAAAACAATGGACGTAAATGAGTCCTTGATTACTTCATAAGCGATCACACCTTCGCCTGTTTGTTGGATAAAAAAATAGATAAAAAAAGTGCAAACTAGCATATCTAAAGACTAGGATATCAGAGAGATTTGAAGGAGCAGGACTCTTTTCACGATTAAATCAGCAAATCACTCAGAACATTACACCATGCAATGCCGTGCAATTATTCGAATTACAGTTTTTGTTTTTTGATTTCCACTTCCAACAAGTATGAAAAAACAATAATCGAGATAAAATGATTACTGTGCCCCTTTTCCAGCTGCATGCTTTTACTCCTCCATAAAAGCCCAAACTTAACGTGCATATCAGTATATAACGTGACTTTCGCAAAACGGGACATCATTTATTTATTACTCAATGCTCTTGATTGATGGACATGTGTAACTTGCATAAGTGACCCAGGTATTCTGCTGTGGTATTGACATTTGTGATGGTGCTGATGGCTTTTAAAACAATGTCATAGCAGCCTAGTTTACGGAGTTTTTCAGGGATCACAGGTTTGTTACACTGCTAAAAGCATATCTTGCATGCACTGTTAACGCGTCAGATGCTTCCAAAGACACAGAGACAACATAAAGATCTGCTACAACAACTCAACAGCGGCATAAAGCGCAGCTAGACGCCTTCAGTCAAAAACAAGGGAGACAATTGGCTGTTTTCCTCTGATTATTTCTAGCCGGTCTGCTGTCTTCTCTCCTCTCAACCTTTTAAGAGTCAACGTCTGTGCAGCCGAGCGAAGATGTCCTCTTAAGCCGCGGTTGAGCTCCAGTCAAGCGGCGTGTGAAGCTGAGATTGTCTGCTGGTGAATCGCTCTGCCTCACAGTCCATCTTTCAAACGCTTCGGCCTCCTCTAATCCTGCTTTTCACCTCCAGCTTCCTCTCGCACACAGATGCAAGCGCCAACGCAAACACAAACAAACACACACAGTCACAGATTATTCACAGAAATTGGGATGTTGTTGCTCATGCTTGTAAGAAAACTGTTTAAGAGAAAGGAAAAACTATTGCCCCTATCACATATATAGACTTTACTGGTAAATTACAGTTAAAGAGATCATGTGTGAAAAGGACCTTCTCAAAAAATACCGGTAAATTAGTTTCCGGCAATCTACCTGTATGAGAAGTTGTAACATTACCAGTAAATTACCGTTAATTCGCTCTATGTGAACGCAGAACGAGATTACCAGTATGAGGATGTACAAGTTCAGAATGCACTGACGTAAGACGTCTACTCTGGGCCAATCAGGAGCCATTGAAAGCAATGTATTTATGTGATTGTTTGACTCAAAAATGAAAACATCAACAAAACCTGAATGCGTATACGCCTCCATGTTTACAAACACAACACACAGCCATTTAGAGATCATTTCTGGTTAACAATGTCTCAGTTTACCGGTAATTTGAAACTGATATGTGAATGGCACTTTAACGGTAAAAAGATGGAAGGCTGTTGCCTGTGTGAACAGCATTTATGTATTTACCGGTGAAGTCATTTTGGTAATTTGACGACAATTTACTTATATTAAGGCTTTAAAGAGACACAAATCCCTATGAAAAAACTACCGTATTTTTCGGACTATAAGTCGCACCTGAGTATAAGTCGCATCAGTCCAAAAATAAGTCATGACGAGGAAAAAAACATATATAAGTCACACTGGACTATAAGTCGCAATTATTTAGAACCAAGAACCAAGAGAAAACATTAACGTCTACATCCACGAGAGGGCGCTCTGTGTTTTCAGTGTAGACTACAGGAGCACTGAGCAACATAGAGCGCCCTCTGGCGGCTGTAGACGGTAATGTTTTCTCTTGGTTCATTTCTCTCGGTTCATGTCAAATTAATTTTGATAAATAAGTCGCACCTGACTATAAGTCGCAGGACTTATAGTCCGGAAAATACGGTAAAACCAGCCCAAGTCTCCCAGCCTGACCAGCTAAGGAAGTGGCCAAAACCCCTCTAAAACCAGCATTTGACCAGGCTGGATGACCAGCTAAAACCAGCTTTTAGACAGCAGGAATAAGACAAAGCAGAGGTTTGATCAGGATATAATGAGCTGGACAACGAGTTTATCTGTAGGCCATCACATTTTTCCATCTGTTTGGACGTTGATTGCAATTGGCCGAGACCTTTGGCTTTGAGAGGTCACCGGTCCGGCGCTGACCTCGGGGGACATGAGCAGAGGTCACTGCTGCTCTCGGTGAAGGTGTTGCCGAAGGGAAGGTCATTAACTGTGGAGAGCGATGGCACTGGTATTGACCAGTGAAAGGCAAAATCTTAACAAGTCTCTCAGAGCTGGGGTTAGGACAGTCGCTAGAAAGTCCGGTCCAATTTGTAGCTTATTCTGGTCATTCTGACTCAAATATATTAATAAACAAATGCAGTCAGTAACACTGTAGTTCAGATGCACTGCACAGAAATCAACAGATGCCAAACACACAGAGTGCAAGAAAGACATCATTTTTTCCATAGTGTGAGTGTGAGCAGAGGAGCCTAATGAGTCAAAAACAAATTACCATACTGCCTTTGTGCTGAGATCTGAAGAGATGAGAACACCACACTGCTCTCGCTTTATTCCTCCGTCCCATCATCCCGTCAGGCCAGCACCTCTCCGGACAACAGGGTTCATCAGCACTTTCCAGCCCCTGGAGGAAAAGGACACATTTCAAACAAACAATCCCGAAACAAGCCAGTGTCATCAGCAGAAAAAAAGCACCAAAGAAATGAAGCCTATTCTGAATCCCACAGCGAGCTGGTTATCGTATATTACATGCAAAGTTCAATAAGCTCTGTTGCATAGCTTCAGCAAATTGGTGGCACTGGAGATATATTTTCTCTCGTCCCAGAGGCCCGGAGCGGCCGTGAGCGAGCAGGACGGCTGAGCTCACCACAGTTTCTGCCCATGTTAGCAGTGCTGAAGATTAGAAGCTCACACAGCATCACACCCAGAGGAGTCGATCACACACACAAACACACACCACCAAACCTGTCACGACCTCTGAAAGCTCTCACCGGCGCTGATATTACCACCATCACTCAGCATAATGAAGCGTGCTTACATAACTCTGGCTTTGACTATGGCTATGACAACAAATTGTTGTTCATTACTTTTTTGTGAGCTGATGTACCGTATAAATGCATCAACTAACAACACCAGGTATTTCAAGAGTGCAAACTGTGGTCATCTGGCCGGAGTGAGATCTTGATATTTAAACTGAATCAATTACTGCACCGAAAAACTAATTTTTTATTTGACACAAAACAAACTTTCTTTTTTATTTTATTTTTTATATTTTTTTCAATTGCAATCTGTTAACTGTCTTAAGTCACTTGAGGGGTACCAACAAAGTCAACGTAAAAATAAATAAATAAATAAAATAATAAAAATAGTAATTTCAGTTAAATAATTACATATTTAAAACCTACAATAATATATATTTTAATTAATTTATAAATAAAAAAATCCATTAATTGTGTGCCAAAAAAAAACTACATATAAAATCTAAACTGCATATAGTTTTTGCATGCAATTGCATGCTGTTAAATACCTAATATTACTTGAGTTGTACCTGCAAGTCATATTAATACAATACATTTTATTTAATAAATAATTATACATTTATATGATTATTTAGAATAACTGAAATAAACAAAAATTCAAATAAAATGTAGAATTTTACACTTTTCTATGAATTGTGTGCCAAAATAGTTTAATACATCAAATCTGAAATGCATAAAATTTCTTCCTGCTAATGTTTACTGTTAACTATCTAATATTACTTGAGGAGTATCAGAATCATACTCAGAAAAATATTTAAAATGTTTAATTTTAATTCATAAATAATTATGCTATTAATGCAAATAGTTTTGCATCCAATCACATGGTGTTCATATACATATAATTTCATTACAAATTATTATTTATAATTTTACAATTATATAAAAAATGTTTTATATATATATATTTATCTATATATCAAGCATGTTTTTTCATTGTGCATTTCATATAATATCAATCAACCTGCAGTGGGGTAACTTTGATTAAGTAAAAATAGCTACAAAAATATAAAAAGTAAAACAAAAAAACACATTAAAACATGATAACATAATAAAAAGCATGATTTTTAAGTGCATATTTTGCATTGTCTTGTTATATGCCGTGATATTTAATATGGTGGCTTAATACTCATGCTACATGCATGAGATCTGGCAACCTTGATTGTTTCCATACAGTTTCTCCACACACTTCGAAGCAGATGAAAGGCAAAAGGACACAAAAACCTTGCTGAGATCAAACCCTGAGGCCAACGCACAAGTTTACACTTCAGAGTTCATATTCAAAGTGGCGTCTTAAGCACTTATTAGTGATATATTTAGAACAGAGGTCACACCTCTTGACACTGTCAAGACGCAGAAGGTGCCAAATGGCTCCAGGTGCAAATCATGGTCCTAAGGACACCTTTCTGTTCACACCACGCGTGTGCAATCACACATTTAATCAGCCGACTTTGTTTATGTCCAGTAGAGGCTCTAGTAACGGCTAATAATACAGCATTCAGCCTGAATGGAAATGAAGAAAATGGATAGAGGCTCTAAACACTTCACTCTGATTGGACCACAAAGGTCACATGATGTGATGTCATGCTAGAGGTCAACAGCTTTGACCTAATCATCTGGAGCAAACTCTCATGATCTTCGGAAACTTATTTATGCACTTCTGCTGCTTTAAAGTCAACATGAAAATGTTCTGTGATGTAAGAGATCGATGTGAAATATTGCTAGTTTCAATGGCAATTCATTTAAAATGAAAATTTATGCTCATTATAATCTTTGAATTAAAAAAATGACATTACTGGCTTTCAAATACAACGTTAGCTGACTATATTTAGCCCTTTTATCCTCAGTCAAATAAAGTTCTTTCATTTAATTGAAGATATTGGCACTGATATTGATTATATCAGATAAGTAAACAAGACAATTATCGTTTGATCTCAGTACTTCTGTTTGAAACTGGGTCTCCAACCAGACAAACTGGACAGGAGGTAATTGTATCCATGAGGAATTGACTGAATTGCTAATAAAAAAGTAAAATAAAAAAATAAAAAATAATGGTTTGATGACATTCACATAATTTTTTTTAGAATGTATTTAAAAAAACCTGTAAAATAGTGAAATATTATTACCATTGAAAACAACTGTTTTCTATTTTAATATATTTTAGAATAGAATTTATTCCTGTAATCATTAGCTGAATTTTTTAGCATCATTACTCTAGTTTTCATTGTCACGTGATCCTTCAGAAATCATTCAAACCTGCTGATTTGAAATGTTTTCCATCATTATCAATGTTAAAAACAGTTCTGCCGCCTCATTTTTTATGGAAATTTATAAAAAAGCTCAAATGACCAGCATTTATTTGAAATACAAACCTTTTGTAACATCATTAATGTCTTTACTGTCCTTGCATCCTTGCTGAATAAAGTAATTCCTTACGAAACAAATCCAAACTTTTGAAGTGCAGTGCATGATGAACCTGTACATTAAGTACTTTACTCTCCAAAGACTCATATAAGTGACTCAAAAGTCCTATACAGCAAAAACAGCTCTTGATATCTGAGTCTAAAGCAGTAAAGTGTGCCGAAGAACCTTTAAGAGAGCGCGTGAAACACTCTCCTCTCTCTCTGTGTTTGTGTGTGTGTGTAAAAGCCTCTGTGCTCGCTGCGTTTGTTCGCCGCAGGCCGTGGGCCGAGGTGTGATAGCGGATCGGTTAACATCCATATTTTACACGCCAGCTTCCCAGCCACCTATTTTCCCCTCAAAGCTCCAGCCTTCCCCAGCGGTCAGACATAACGTCTCACAGTTAAGAGTTAAGTTAACAAACACATCTGAGCGCTGTAAAGCTGGCGTATTAAGAGTGCGGTGTGAGGCCTACGGGGAAATGCAAGCCGTTTCCTGGTGTTCATTAGTGGGATGAAGCCTCGGATGCTGCCAGGGAGAGAAGCATCGCTCACCTGCATACTGCAGAGAGGGAATAATTGCCTGATTGCAGGTTATTACTTGGCTGGTGAGAAACCCACCGAGGCTGTTCTGTCTCTCCACCATCCAGCCTCATAATTCTTAGCCATCCACGCAGTCTTTCCTTCCCAGCTTTAATTCATAAACGTCCGCTGACTCGGTACCTGAGGCCCGTAGAGCTGCTATACGAGCTGGCATCTCCTCTCCCGACGCGCGTTGATTAAACCAGATACATCTGAGTTCTTCTGCGGATCTGATGAAGCTTCCTTCAGCAATGCAGATCTACAGACTTGCCCTTCAGACCTGCAGATCTGGTTTCTGTTGTGACACATCCAGAAGCAACAGTTGGCAATGAGTCTGATATCAGAATAGCTCTCTGGTTATGATATTTAGTTTAGTATGAGGAGACTTTGCACCTTCAACCATCACAACAAACACAGAAAGAACATTTCCCAAACACTAATGTATGGTTTTTGTAGGTTGTTCTTAAGACAGCCAAATCTAATACCAGTTTATTAATAACATTTTCAAAGACCGTTTAATATAAGTCAAGATATTCCCTCTAGTATTTCTGCTTTAGGTCTGCTATAGACACAGCTGCTTGATTTTCATCTGATTTTATAAACAGACTATGGGAAACAAAAACATTAGGTTTTGAGGAATTACATTTTTTTTTATAGAAATAAATTAAACTGAATTAGAAAATCTGCAACAATCAAGAAACATTAGCAGAGTCTTATAAATCAGTTCCCAAAAAATACAAAGTGGTTAAGATAACTAAAACAAGTTTTATTTTAGTATCATTGAGATACTATTATAGTTTTCATTAATATTTATATTCATATTTATGTTAATATTTCCATTTAATATTTTGTTAATGTTTTATCAATTATGCTGTTTTTGTCTTTTTTTTCAATGTTTATAAAGTTTTGATATATTTTTATTTACTTTATTTTTTTATTTTATTACATCAAGATAAACTAATAAAAAATTGAGAAATGTATTTAATTTAATTTTAAAGCTTTTTATTTAGGAACAACATTTTTTTTTAATGTTTTAGTTTTAGTTCATTATAATGACCCTGACTAAAGCTAAAACCCTAAACTTGAAACATAATTCATACAATACAAAAACATAACAAAAATATTTAAAAAGACTACATTTATCACTTTCATTTAGCTTAACTTGATGTAAGGAAATAACTTAAAAAATAAATAAAATAAATAAATAAAAAAAACACAAAACTACTAACATTTAAGAAAAATGAAAACAGAAAACTGGAAACTAACCCAAATTATTCATAAAACCTATAATATCTCAGCAATACTAAAATAAGACCCATATATGTGTCCATGGACCACAAAACCAGTCATACGGGTCAATTTTTCAAAACTGAGATTTTATACATCTTCTGAAAGATGAGAAAATAAGATTTCCATTGATGTATGGTAGCTATTTGAAAATCTGGAATCTGAGGGTGCACAAAAATCGAAATATTGAAAAAAATCATCTTTACATTTGTCCAAATGAAGTTCTTAGCAATGCATTTTACTAATCAAAAATTTAGTTTTGATATATTTACGGTAGGAAATTTACAAAATATATGCATGGAACATGATCTTTACTTAATATCCTAATGATTTTTGGCATAAAAGAAAAATCTTGATTTTGACCCATATAGTGTATTTTTTGCTATTGCTACTAATATACCCCATCGAGGGGCACTGTCTTCGCAATACTGTAATGTTCTGTGTTTGCGGTGTGGATCATGCATGCTATAACTGCTAATCCACGACTTTGCTAATTTGATTCAACCTGACGGAGGTCTGCAGGAGAAGAGCGTGAAGATGATCTGAGCTGGAATAGAGAGAGTATGAATGACATTGTGAGGGTCCTTCATGCACACTAATCCCACTATCTGAACTGAAGATCTTAAAAGCTACGTACAGAGAGTCTACATTAACACAACACGCATAATAGAGCAGCTTGAGTTTGTCCTTCGCAAAGACACAAATGTAATGAGTCAGCATCATTTACCAGTTTAATCTGAAATATCTCAGCCTCTCAATGGAAATATCTGAAGATGGACTCACCTGGAGTGATGACTTTGTGACTGTGTAATCGTGTGGAAATCACGTCTGCAGCTTTGATGTGGAGGCTTTCGAGAGCTGACAGCCAGACACACACACACACATCAAACTTCTGCTTCTGGGCTCAGACAGATGAACATCACATTCAGCTCAGCGTTCAGACACTGACTTTTGTCTTTTAAAAGAATAAGTCCTTCATTCTAGGCAGTATTTCATTATTTTATAAAACTTAATTTCTACTTGAACTAGCAATGAAAAATATTTCTTAAACACATGAGATTTTTAGTTAAAATTAATTGCAACATTTACACATACATTATTAAAATCAAATGTTGTGATAAGTGTGGGCTTGGTATTTACATATGCAAAATTGTATATGAAAAAAGTCAAATATTTTTATTTAATTTAGATTTTTTTTTTATTAATATATTTTGAGTTAAAACCTCATTAAATCTTTAATCACCTTAGTCAATATTTCATTATGTATTTATAAAATATATATTTATATTCAAAATACTACATTCAAATAGATTTTTTTTTTTGCATTTGTATTTCTATTTGAAGATTGGAAATATATACGTAATATTTAAAAATTACTTTAATTTTAGAATATATTTCATCAATTTATATTTATAAAACTAATGTTGTAATCCAAAAATTATATTCAAAAATAAAATTAATATATTTTTAATTTGTAGATTTTTTATTTTTTATTTATTTCTTTTTTTAACATTCATAATCAAACAACTTAAGATTTTTCATTATTTTATATTTATGATAACTTTTTATATTTTAACATTTGTATTCATTTCAAATTTGAAAAATATTAAAATATTTTTTACCCAAAAATAAAACTTCAATTTTAGTCTTTATTTTGTACATTAACTCTGATATCATTTTACAGTTAAACAGTGAGCAAAATTATTTAAAAAATGCATATAAATGCATAAATATTTAAATAAACATGTATGAAAACAGATACATTTGCATCAACATAAAATCCCAAATACTGTGCATATGTGAGTGTGTTGCATACAATTCTCCATTGGTGTGTGATGGAAGGGAATGTGGGCCAAGCTTGGATCAATTCTCACTGGCATTGAAACTTTAGCACCTGTCGGGTGTCCCTCAATCTTCTCCCACAATCCCCTACCTGCAACACGCCCGCCGTCCCCAGCTGCATCTGCAGCCCAAGAGAAATCAGGCGATAAACGGCCCGAGGTTGATCTGAAAGGGAAGATTAGCGACGTGAGGGCAGAGCAAACACCGATTGGAGCTGGTCTTCTCTCTTTGGTGCGGGCGAATCAGAACAATGGCTGCTGGGAAGAGAGAGCAGTGTCAATACTCCCCACCGCCTGCACATTCACCCGTCTGAATGGGACGCACCGTGAGGGGGAGAGCGACGCGCGGCTGAAAGGGAAGTGGTGAAAAAGCCACACGAGAGGCCAATTGATGCTGCTAGCAGGTGGATGGTTCTCCTTTCAGGCCAAACTGCTGAGGGGAGGGGAAAAAAACCAACACATTTCCTTTTTCAAGGGGATCACTTATCTGAAATCAGCAGTCTATTGAAATGGGCCTCCTCTCCTTTCGCGCTCCCCCACTTTCTGGCTCTCTCAGGCTGCGGCTCTCCAAACACACACACACACACACACACACACACACACACATATTGCTTTTTCCTGGTGTCTGAGTGTGTTTCTCCTCCTCCACCAGCACCTGGTTCTCTGCGCAGCGGGGCGATGTGCTCAAAAGCGAGCGAGGGAGGTGGTTAAGCATCATTATAGCAGCGTTCAGGGCCCACACACACACACACACACTTACCCACAAGACACTGCAAAGCCAGGGGCCTTACAGATGTTTCAGCGCGCATTGTCAAGCCTCCCGGGCTCTTTGTGAGGACGAATGTCCTGTTGCTCGCAAAATTGGCCTCAGTTTGAAACGCACTTCTATCAAACACGTTTAGTTCGCCCTCAAATCGTACGCGGCGCTGTTAGAAACTAAATTGAGCTGGATGCGTAACCCCCTGTTACTCTAACTTGTTTAAGCTCCATTTGATACTGATGAAATTCCTCGGATCTGGGCGTTCTTTATTCATGGGACATTTGTGAGTCAAATTAGGCTCTTCAGGTCGGGCTAAACGCTCTTCCAATTGTATTACAGTGAGCTGCGCAAAGCAAACGAGCTCGCATTACGCCGCTACCGAGGAATTACATACGTACTGAGTCGCTTTAACAAATTTGCACGCAATTACGTTGCAGAGCAGCCTGTGATTACACGTGCTTATTGTTATTGCTGAAGTAATTGATTGTGTTTGTGCACAATATGGGATATTCAATGCACTTTTGCTGCGCTGTTTAGATAAGCTTTAGTAATCAAACTTTATCGCTGACAACAGCAAAAATATTTAAATGACACAATGTTTTTTTTCTTGTAGAGAGTATTGATTTTTTAAATGGGTTGCATGGTTTAGATAATGTTTAATAATTAAACTTTAAATGCAATATTACTATGAACAGCATAAATGTGTGTGTGTCGTCTAAACATATTTACTCTAGAAGAACTTATTTATAGTTTAATAATGAAATGCATTCATATTAATAACCAAGAACAGCAAAACTATTTGCCTCATTGCTGTAGAAAAAAACATTTAATGTTTTTAATACACTGCACAGCTTATCTAATGTCTAATAATCAAACATTAAAATGCATTAATATTAATAAAAACAGCCAAAAATATTGACAACACACTGCAGACTACACATTTATTCTTGTAGAAAGAAATGTTTGTAATATATTTGCATGGTTTCTATAATGGTTAATACAATTTTAATTAATATTGCATTAAAATAGATAAAAATAGCAAAGATATTTACATGACACTGGACCAATCATATTTATTCTTGTAGAAAGTTTTTTTTTTTCATATCAGCATAATTTAGATGTTTATAAGCAAACTTTAAAATGCATTACAATAATGTGTGCGTTTTTTTCAATATGGCTTTGTGCAATTTATTACAGCTTTGTTGTATTTTTTTTGTCTTTATAGTGTGGTTTTATAGTATAGTTGCACACATCCTTTGACGTCAACAATAAAAGCCTCTTTATGTCACTATTAAAAAAAATGAACACTTAAACTTACTGAGCACTGTTTTTCTTGACATCTGCAAACAAAGTTTATTTGGGTGGATTGCATGCTTTAGATTCATCTTCAGAGACGAAACCAAGGTTTGAAACCAAATGCACATCAATATTTTAAATACACTGCACAGCTAATATAATGTCTAATAATCAAACTTTAAAATGCATTAATATTAACAAAAACAGCTAAAAATATTGACAACACACTGTGGACTACACATTTATTCTTGTAGAAATAAATGTTTGTAATATATTTGCATAATGGTTAATACAATTTTAATTAATATTGCATTAAAATTGATAAAAAATTGTGTTTTTCATATCAGCATATTTTAGATGTTAATAAGCAAACTTTAAAATGCACTAAAATAATGTGTGCGTTTTTTTTTACAATATGGCTTTGTGCAATTTATTACATTTTTGTTGTATTTTTTTTTCCTTATAGTGTGGTTTTATAGTTTGGTTGCACACATCCTTTGACCTCAACAATCCCTCTTTATTTCACTATCCAAATTATTCACACTTACACTTACTGAGCACTGTTTTTCTTGACATCTGCAAACAAAGTTTGTTTGGGTGGATTGCACGCTTTAGATTCATCTTTAGAGACGAAACCAAGGTTTGAAACCAAATGCACATCATCTATAAGCATTGCTTCTCGTTCCAGTCGCAGGTCTGGAGCCTAATCTATGCAGATACGCAGCACATGTTGTGTTCCTCTGCGGAGATGCACCGCAGAGCTTGTTCACGAGCTGTTATCGTCTCCCAAATCAAATCCTCGGCCCCCAGGGCTGCGCATTTGTGTTTCAACTGCCTGCTAATATGGCTGATTCCTCCGATCGCGAGTTTGATAATTTGTTGATTGGTTAAACGGAGCGCTGCTTCACAGCCGCATCTGTGAAATCTCTCTAAATAACAGCGCGAGGCGTTTGGCGTCTCAACGAGGGTCACATTTGGGATCTTCCTGTCTGTTTTGGCCGCTCCGAGTGTATCATCTGTGACACCTCTCCAATTAAACGGCGTCTCGGTGATGGCGACGGGGGTGATTTGGGGCAGACGGTCGGCGGATATCAAGGTGCCCGTTAAGAGATCACAGGGGGATACGCGCGTATGTTAATCGCCTCTGTTAATGTAGCAATGAATTAAGAGTTTAGATGTCACAGGAGGTTTAACACAGCTGATCCAGAGCAGAGGCCTCGGTCCCCGCTGTTAGCCCCTGCTCAGAGCCCGGCCACGTGGGGGCTAATTACAGGCAAACTGGAGAAGTGTTGGGCTTTTTGTTCGAGTAATTTATCTTTTGAGGAATATGAGACTTTAATTTTAGCCAATATACTTTTATATTAAAACCTTGATTGTAAAAATTAGTTTTGAAAATATAACAATATTTTTGCAGATATTTTAATTATATATATATATATATATATATATATATATATATATATATATATATATATATATATATATATTCGGTGGCTTAGCCATGGGTGTGCCTGTGCCACCCACAGTGGCAGCTGGCACACCTAAAAATAGATGCAGAATTATTTTTTATAGTCTCAATAAAAAATGTTTACTAAACTTGGGCTATTGTTGTTTACTTAGAATATATACATATTTTTTTTGTTCGCGACTCGGTTGATTCAGATCGGCACTTCGGAGCCTTTTCGCGACTCGATTGATTCAGATCGGCACTTCGGAGCATGTTCGCGGCTCCGTTGATTCAGATCGGCACTTCGGAGCATGTTCGCGACTCGGTTGATTCAGATCGGCACTTCGGAGCATGTTCGCGACTCGGTTGATTCAGATCGGCACTTCGGAGCATGTTCGCGGCTCCGTTGATTCAGATCGGCACTTCGGAGCCTGTTCGCGACTCGGTTGATTCAGATCGGCACTTCGGAGCCTGTTCGCGACTCGGTTGATTCAGATCGGCACTTCGGAGCCTGTTCGCGACTCGGTTGATTCAGATCGGCACTTCGGAGCATGTTCGCGACTCGGTTGATTCAGATCGGCACTTCGGAGCATGTTTGAGATTTTTTTTTATTCAGATCTGGACATCGAAGCAGGAAGTGTTTGTCAAACAGTTAATTGGTGATAAATGAATATTTGGACTTGAGGCTTTTTTTTTTACCTGTCGATTCAGCATGTACATGGACCCACACACAAAGGTGGACACACTCTAAAGGTGTGCCAGGTAGGGTGACCACCCGTCCCGCGTAGCGCGTGCGCGCACAGCGTTTGAAGCCCAATACATGCGTCCCACAAATTGAGACTGTGTCACGCATAATCAATGCTTGCTCAAAAAAAGTTGGTCGCTATATCTGGAGTCACCAACCCGTCGATCGCGGTCGACAAGTCGATCTTGGAAGCATTTTAAGTCGATCGCGAAGATTTGTCAAAATCTGAGAAAAAAAGGTGCGAGCCTCCGCTGACTGCGCGCGCACCTCCCGAAACAGACGAGACATTTATACTTGACTCAACTGTTTTAGACTGAAAACCAGACCATACAACTGATTTAGACGCGGGTGCCGGTGTGATGAGATGTACTAATATCCGTCTGCTCGGGCATGATTGTTTTAGGCCTGTAATTGATTGATTATTGAGGAAATAGGGATGGCACGGTTCGCTGAAATAAAAAAACCAAACCGTTCGGTTCACCACACACGGTTCGGCACGCGCTTCAACTTAAATCTGGCAAAGCATCGTTAATATCATCTGTAATATCATCTGTAATATTGCTTGCTATAAATGGCACGTAAAAAAAAAAACAGGGTTCAGCTAATAAATGTTTCTGTTGATGCATGCGCATTCTGCCTTCCCAGACATTACAAAAACATGAAAAAAAAATCTATATATATATAATTATTATTATTTAAAATTCATAGTCAATAACATTTTTACATTTTTTTTATTAATATTTTGCATTTAAAATATGACATGCAAATAATGTTTTTGCATGTAAAGTGTCATGGATATTTTGAGATATATTTGAAAGTCATGCATTTTTATATTCAGAATTTCCAAATTATGTCCAAGTACATTTAAGTATTTCCTTTGAATTTCATATTTAAAACAGTCAAAAATGTTATTCAAAAACCATTTAAAACCTTTTAAACATTAAAAAAATAAAACTAAGTTTTTTTTTTGGTAAATATTTATTAAGTTAATATTTTCATTTATATTTATAAAACTTTATTTTTAGTCAAACTATTATTTAAATATTTGTTTTAATATTTAATAATCTTTTTGGCTTTAGTATTTATATGGTGTTTAAACATTTTATTAATTTTAATTTTTTTTTTTAAATAAACACTTTAAAAACTTTATTTCTCTCAATATTTCAAATACTATAACATATTTTAGTATTTAATAATTTTTTTATTTAAATGTTTTTTTAAACTAATTTTTTCTTATATTTTTATTAAAAAAATATGATTAGTCAAAATACTTCTTATTCATTTTTTTTTACTTTACACTTTTTATTGAATATTTCAAAATATTTGATATCTAAAACTTAGTTCCTGTGGCTCAGTGGTTGAGCATTGCATTAGCAGCGCAGAATGTTGTGGGTTTGATTCCCAGGAATCACATTATTTAAAAAAATAAAATGTATAGCCTGAATGCACTGTGGCAGTCACTTTGGATAAAAGTGACTCTTCTAAATGCATAAATGTAACTTCTACATTATATTCAAAATGTGTTATTCAAGAGTCATATTTCTTATTTGCTTTGTACTTATATTTCAAATGTGAAATATACTGTCAGTGTAGCGGTGAATTAAGAGTTTAGACATCACAGGAGGTTCAACACAGCTGATCTAAAGCAAAGGCCGCGGTTCCCGCCGCTCAGAGCCAGGCCCGTGTGGGGGCTAATTACGGCAAATTGGAAAAGTGTTGGGCGATGACGTGCATGTGGGGCCTCCCTCGGCGCTCACCGCTTCCCGTCGTCAGGGTCTGATGCCGCCCATCCAGCCTGCACCTGCTCCTCACCGGCCTGATAGATAGAGTCGACCGGTGGCTCAATAACAGTCACCCGCCCCACCCCGTCCGGTATTGATGGACTGCGGGGCCGCAGGCTTTGTGAGTGAGGATCATCTGCTGGAAATTGTCTCTCCGCCCCCTCAGCACCTGCGCTGAGGGATGCGATAGGTGAGCGGACGGCTGAGAAGGACCTCAGGGACCCACTTTTTTTTTGGAACGATACCCCATCTAACAGGAGCGCGCCGTAACGGGTGTGTGTTTGTGTGCCGTGGGGGTTGCTGCAACCCTGCACATGTGTCCTCTCTCCCTCCTTATTATTCCGTAATTAGCCCTTTGGCTGTCTGCTGGAGGACGGCCGTCCCCCTCGAGAGCCGTCTGTGTTGACAGACACACACAGACCCAGAAAAACAAACACACACCGAACAGCGCTTGACTTCCAAACAGCAAAAATCCCGACTTCTAGAGAAGGCAAACACACTCGGGTGCCCGTAGCGATTTGGCCTTTGTGGTTCGGTTCCAAGTTTACTCCGCCGCCTCCATCCAGCTGGTACTCAATCACAACGTGCCTACAACAATATCTGAAATCACAGTTTGAAGCGCTAATGGTGTATTCTGTGGAGCGGATTTGGCCTGTTTGTCAAAGGGAAGCTGCAGTTGAGATATTCCTTTAACATCTGATTTTTACGCATTTCATGCAAACGATAGCCATTGAGGCAGATGTTCCCAATTCAAAAACCAATCGCTTGCACTCAGCTCTTTGCGACTGATGCAGAAGTTCTGGACGATGGCCACAACCGGGAAGATATTTTGAGATTCTCAAGCAGTCCGAACTAAAGGTTTCAGATTGGGCACCAGCTGCCTCTGCTCCAGTGGATAATGCTGCACTATTGCAACAAGAATTCCTGCAAGCAGCACAGCTTTTGATGACCGGCCTGTAACAATGTGTGAAATCACAGTTTGAAGTATTAAAGGCTTATTTTGTCAAGTGTATTTGACCAGTTTGTAAAAAGAAAGCAGTAGTTGCGACATTCTACAAAAATGCTGATTTTACACATTTAATGCAATTGGAATCCATCAAGACAGATGTCCGGCTCACAGCAGTTCTGGATGCAGATGTGCTGGACAATGGCCACGGTTGGGAAGATATTTAGAGATTCTCAAGCAGCCTGAACTAAAGGTTTTGCATTCGGCACCAGCTGCCTCTTCTTCAGCTGTTTCATCGTTCTATGCTAGAATTTATGTGCGTGGCAGAGCTTTTGAAGACGGCCCTATGACAGTTTATGAAATCATAGTTTGAAACACAAATTGCGCATTTTGCAGAGCAGAATTGGCCTGTTTGTCAATAGAAATAAGAAGCTGCAATATGCTAATAACACATGATTTTTATGCATTTAACACAATCAATGTAGATGTCAGGCTCACATCTATTGTGAATCCAGATGTTCTGGAGAACGGCTATGATCTGGAAGACCCTGTAAGGTTTTCAAGATGTCCAGACTAAATGTTTTGCATGTGGCACCAGATGCCTCAACTGCAGTGGATAAAAGTGCATTAAGCTTTGAGCACTGTATACTGCAGTCCATGCATGCAGCAAAGCTTTTAATGATGGGCCTACAACACTTCATGAAATCACAGTCTAAGGCAATGAAGGCATCATTTGTGGAACTTTCTGTCAAAGGAAAGGTGTAGTTGCGATATTCCACTAACGTCTGATTTTTATGAATTTCACGCAATAGATAGTCACCAAGACAAATCTTTAGATTGCAACAGCAACCAAATGGAGATGTTCTGGATGACAGCCATCTCATCTTTTAAGATGAAGATGTTGAAAAGACTACGGCAATTTGACCGTTCAATACTAGAGTTGATGTGTGCAGAGGAGCTTTTGATGATGGACCTACAACAATGTATGAAATCAGTTTGAAGCACTAATGGCATTTTGTGATGCAGAATTGGCTTGTTTATCAATAGAAAGCTCTAGTTGCATGGTTGTGATATTTCACAAATCTCAGTTTTCTGCATTTCATGCAGTCAATAGCTGTCAAGACAGTCTGGCTCACAGTTGGTTGACATTACAAAAGCAAAGCACCTATCTCGTACTTGCTATGGTGAAAAGCAGTGTGATCACTCTATACCAGTGTTCATACTTGCAGTGTAGCTTTTGATGACAGGCCGAAAAAGAAGTTTCAGCTCTGTTTTCGCAGCTGTGAATGTGAGCATACGTGCATGCAAAAGCAAAACACTCTCTCCGCTGTCGTGCCTCGGGCTAAACTTGGACGCTCAGCTGAGAGTCCAGGTGCCTGCTGGGTGCTGATGCAGTCCTACCTGCCATTTTTAAAGACATTCTTAAAACAACAACAACACTGGGTCCTGTACGGTCCTGGGTCCTGTACGACAAAGCAAGTGCTTCAGTCTGCCTGCAGGAGCGAGGGAAACCCATAAACAGCCGACAGTGCAAACACACACATACTACGATACCCACGGTGTGCGAATCAGTCAGGGACTAATTAACACATCATCGTAACCCAACTGCCTGGTGCTCCGCTCACCTGCCTCTTTCTTACTGCAGAGAGTGTGTAAATCTCTCGCTGACGGTCGGAGACGTGGGTATTAATCTGAGATGTTGCCGCATGGCGTCTTTAACCTCGCTCATGAGTCGACGGGCCCTCCGTGCTCCCTGAAAAAGGCAGTTGAAACACAATAAACGTGTTTTAATGACATTGCAGTTCCATTATGAATATGGGAATCTCCAGGGCGCATTCAAGAACAAATGAAATGCAAATGGAAGTTTGAAGACAGTCATCTGGTGCATTATTTTGTCTTCTACCGCAATGGGGATAAAATCAAGTAAATAAAATGCTAATGATAAGACGCACCATTCACTTACCGTCCACTGATGCTGTCTGGCCCATGGGCTTCTGGAAAGCAGATGAAATGTATACACTAACATTATTTATTTATTTTAATGTTTTCAGAGAACCTAATACTGTTATTACTTTAAATTGGTCAGAAGTGACAGTAAAGACATGTGTTATGTAACACAAGATTTGTTTTTCAAATAAATGTTGTTCTTTTGAACTTGCTACATCAAAGAATGCTGAAACTAAATGTTTCCACAAAAATAGTAAGCAGCACAACTATTTTCAACATCGATGATAATCAGAAATGTTTCTTGAGCAGCAAATCAGCATATTATAATGATTTCTGAAGATCATGTGACACTGAAGACTGGAGTAATGTTGCTGACAATTAAATAAAAAAATAATAACAATACATTATTATTAGTTAATAATAAATAACATATTCAAATATAAAACAGTTATTTTAAACTGCAATAATATTTCACAAAATTACTGTTTAATTGTATTTTTGATCAAAACTTCTTTTAAAAACATTACTGTATATTAGAACTGGTTTAAGTTATAAATAAGAAGAATTTTCCCCTTTTTTAAAAAGTTGCTCAGCCAGTATTTTGCTAATCCCATGCAGTTCATGCACAGTTATGGTGCGGTTGCATGTTTCCTAAACAGACCTGCGCTCCACCAGTTGAGACCAGCGCGTTTGATTCATACCGTGTCCCGTACAGTCGAATTAAGGACACTGGGCTGCCCTGCAGGAAAGCATTTTGTCAATATGCAAAAGATGGAGGGTGTCCAAACACAGACCGTCGGATATAGATGGAGCTAATCTGCATTAGTATTCAGCGCACACACACACACTGTAGCGTGTGTGATGGGTTTGTCTGGCGTGTGTGCGAGCGAGCGTGTGTGTGGCACAGCAGTGTGTTCCAGACTGCAGTGATTAATCTGACGCTGTCATGTCTCCACAGATGTTTACATGGAGATGTTTGAGGAGCACATGTCTGATAGAGTGTGCATCTTCCGTCCTCTCCATCTTCAAACATGCGCATCTACGACGTCACCTGGGCCATCTGGAGGATAGTAGAGGGAAGGCTGACCTACACACACACACACACACACACACACACACACACACACACACACATACAATCATAACTCCCCAACGTCAAATCATTGTCTGCCGACAGCTGACTGCTCTTTTACAAAATCCAGAGCGCTGCTTATATAGACAGATTTTGTAGGCATCTAGGTGTGCTGAAGACATGAAAGCCGTTTCAAAAGGTAGGGAACAACTTTATACGCCATTCTTTGGCAAATTCTGAGCTAACATCACATGCACCCTTCAAAAATACTATTCAAACATGCATCACAAAAGACTCAGTGAATAAATGAATGAATGAATAAATAAATAAATAGGGCCAAGAGGGTCCACATGATGAGATAATATATAGATATCAACATTGGCATCAAATCTCAACATGAACTCAAATATTTCTCATATAATCTTGCTGTGTTTCAATTATTGACTCATTTCAGTTTATTTATATATAAAAAAAAAAAATTCTGAAAGAATTTTAGGAGGAACTTTAAAGACAAAGATGACACTTGAACTCTATTGAGAACTCCATTATGTCGCCTGAGCAACAAAAGTGCAACTTCTGACAATAAAACTGGATTTGGAGAGTGTAAAGGACATTAAAACATCAAGTTTCTATGATCAGTTGTCCTGACCTGCCAGTCTGGATGAACGCTAGGATCAGCTGTGATGCACCAAATCTCTAAATCTCGCTCCAGATGGCTTAAAACCTTGACGTCGGTGCCTGACAGTTGTGGCGTGTGATGGTGAGACACAAGGTGAAGTGCATCTGTTTTACAGCAATGCACTCTGCCAAAAAACCCTGCCCAGTGCGCAGGCCTTGCACAGCATGCAGCCGCAGTGCTGCAGACCTGCATTCTGCATCCAAATAACTGGTTACGGCATGCAGGCCGCCTCCGCAGGGACCAGCTTATGATACGGAGGCAGACAATGAAAAACACTCGGAGACAACACAGAGCCTGGTCTCACCAACATGCATGCACACGCTGAAACATTGAGCACACACTAACACACACAGATGAGTGCAAGGTGTAGTAGCTGTTCATTCATTTAAAGGAACCGTTCTTCCTAAAATTCAATTTGCTGAAATTTGTACTCAACCTCAAGCCATCAGAGATGTGTTTGTTGTTCATCAGAACAGATTTGGAGAAATTAAGCATTAGATCATTCACCAATGGATGCTCTGCAGTGAATGGGTGCCGTCAGAATGAGAGTCCAAACAGCTGATAAAAACACCACATAATAATGCATCCCCAAGTAATAAAAAGTCCATCTCCTGTTCTCCTCTTATATATTACTGTTTAGAAACTGTTTTTGCTTGTAAACGGTGCTTGATCTGTGCATATTTCTCTCCTGATTCAGACCAGATGACCTTTTCACTGGAGAAAACATTGTGGATAGAGAACTATCCAGAAGCAACAGTTTGAATTTAAAAACATGCAGTTTTTTGTTTCACAAGACTTGAAGGACTGGAGTGCTGTGTTGAGGATTACTTGTGGATTATTGTGATGTTTTTATCAGTTTTTATCATTCTGATGGCACCCATTCACTTCAGAGGATCCATTGGTGAGCAAGTGATACAGTGTTACATTTCTCCAAACTCATCTACATATTGGTTGACCTAAGGGTGAGCAAATTTCATTTTTGGGTGAATTAGCATTCTCCTTTTAATTACAGAAAAAATGAATGCACTAAAATATAACAGCATGTACCTGCATGAAAGGGTCTTGAGATGTGTTTTCTCATCTATTTAACTTTCCATTGTTTTAAAAAGTGCAAAATACCAAAAAACAGCAAGACGAAGTAAATATATCTATCTGCATGTGCACTTTACATCACCTTTTGTCTATTTTAATGTCCTAGTTGTCAGAATAATGTAGCTTAATGAATTAATTGATGTTTATTGAGGAAAAAAGCACCAAATTAATCTTCATCTGATGCTTTTTCAACAAATATTGACATAAGCAGCTAATTTTGATTAATTTGACCAGTTAACTGACATATCATGCAATAAATTCAGATGAAATTTGCAATCAGTTGACAGTTTTTGGGCAGAGTTTGTGGTCATGCACAGTTCAGCTTTTCGAGCGTTGCATGTTCTGTTTGGCACACAAACATGGATGAGCATCAAACCATGAAAATCAGATGAGAGTCTGGCTCTTAGATAATTAACTCTGACTTACTGAGCGAGGTTTTAACAGGCTTATGCTGCAGTCGGTAAACAGGCTTGAGGTTGGCAACAAAACAGGCTGAACAACACAATTTTCCATTTTGGTTTTCAAATGTCTTCTGAATTGCAATAATTTCATGCTTAATTCACCACACGCACAAAAACAGAAAATATACAATTCACCTATGCACTGACAGAATCTGTTTTAGGATGTATGGATATTAAAATTCAGTCCAATATGGATATGCCAATCATTTCACTTTTACAGTATTGCCATTAATCAATAAATAAAAAATACAACACAATTTTTTTTTAAATACTGCTACTGTATATTAAACTAAACTACTAAACCATCCAAGTACATTTTGCTATAAAGCACTACATAATAAAACATGAAATTTGTACATTATAAAAAATTCATGTTAATTTTCAGATTAAATATTATTTTAGCTAAAGAGCAAAAATAAATTCCATAAATATTCATTTTAAGTGAGCACTAGAATGTAAAAATATGGGAAATGAGCATGCATAATGAAATATTAAATATATTCCAGTATATATTTCAAACACAAGCTGAGTGCATCGACAGCAGCTTAATGCTCTCAGAAGATTTTTGGAGAAAGAGAGACAGACAGAGCAGAGGAAAGCAAGGTTATTTGCATGGAGAGCCACGGACGCCCCCGTTCCCCGTATCTGATGTCAGTCTCCCGACACTGATAGACTCTGCGTATCCCATTTAAGGTATAATGAGATTGCTCGAGCCACACAAACCTCTGCTGACTTCACTACACTGACGCTACAGCAGTCACTTCATCTCTCAGAGACTCATCAGGGTTCAGCTAAACAACTCCGCCTGCCCCCATCTTCCTCCGACCCAGACACTCGATAGGAACGTGCCTGGCTCATCAAGAGCCCGAGCATCGGCGTAATGGAGAGAAGTGGGTGAAAACCAAGAGGACGCGGGGCAGCGCAACACCTGATTGGCTAAAAACAGAGCCCGTTTCCATCACAGTGTCTTCCTCAGGTGGTGGAGGATGTGTGAACCTGTAGGAACCTGTCTCAATTGCTTCTCCAAGACAGCAATGAGATAATGCAAAGCAAGCAGGAAAAATGTGTTTTAACACCACCATCTTCAACCCCGTATTTTATTTCAAAAGAGGTTTCAACAGGTCAGATTTGTTGTGACACCAAAGTCTGCATTCAGAATCAAAAGTGTTATTTCAACAGATCCTCATCACATCCTCGCGAGACCAAACATGCTATACACACAAGAATGATTTCACAGCTTTTTACTACTAGCCAACCAATGCCAGCTCTGCCTCATTTGGCACCCAAAGTAAAACACTTGAAGCTGACCTATATTTTATTACTAACTAATCAAATGTGCATAGAAAAGCTTGAAAGATATTAAAAATGGATGCTATGTCATTCATAAATATCCAGAATCACAAACTGATATAAATATAAACAATGATACAACAAAGTAGCATTACAATACATGGGCAATAAAACATCTTTAAAAGAGTTAATTCATATTACATGAGGCTAGATTATGTTTTTCAAAATTACTGTATGGCTACAGTGGTACACATATAAAGTGTCTCACAATGCATAAACTGCCAAAAATGAATATTTGTATAATATGAACACACCGAGTAGTAAATATGCTTACAGTTAAAACTTGTATTATTCAGAGGTTGCTCTTTTGCAGTCTTAGATGTTTCTCCGTCAATTCCTTAAAGAAATAAAAAGAAACACAAATCAGTATAGCGCTATAAAATGAATGTAAAGAGCAGCTCAGATGTTTTAATGAGTTTATATGCAGACTTTGATATCTTGTCACAGCTAGCTCAATAAACCATTTCACCTTCAATGTACTGCTCTGTACTCAACAACTGACTCACTTGTTTCAGTTTTTATTTCTCAGAAGGAGACCCATCTGAGACTTCATTACTTAATCGAAACCTCCAGAGCTACAAAAGAGCTAAATAAATTTCCTCAGGGAAGATAGATTTAATTGATGTTATTCACAAATCACCCATGTCTAATACACATGCATGGTTTGCACGCATGCCACACGTGCTCACGTTTACACAAGCGGCAGCACAGGTGCACACACAAACAGCGTGTGTTTGAGCCAAAGCCAGGGGCGCGTCGCCATCCCAGAGCCTCGGAGGCATGGGACAGGTGACACGACGGAGGGAGGGAGGAGGAGGCCGGCGCGCACCAGGATGCTGGGGCTTTTCGCTGCGCAATAAAAATGCTAATCCGCTCTATTCCCCTGTTGATCGGCTCTATGTAAAACAGGTTAGAGTTCCCCGCTCCACATGTGTACCCTCAATTTACCAGTTGGCCTTCCTTTGTCCTGCTCTCTTTATTTGTTCTTCATTGAACGCAGTGGCTTGGATGTCTTCACACATCTTCCGCCGGACTCTGTTAATGACAATGACAGTGCTGGCTTCAGTTCTGCGCCCACACACCGCCTTAATGATGCCTCGGCAGGCCCAAAGACAAAGAGAGCTGTGGATGCGGCATTGTCCCAATTAAAGGTCACAGAACAGAAGAGGTCTTAACTGTCCTCAGCCTCCGGCCACGTTCAGCTCAAATTGTCGGCTGCCACTGTTGGTTGTCTTCAACTATTGTGTGCGCCACACTGAGTAATGTTGATTTCGGACGATTTCAAACTGCTTTTAGTTCTGTAACGTTTATTAGGTCACTGCTTTTGGTTTTGCTTGAGGAATCATATTGTTTTAGTCAGAGGCCAACTGTTTATCAACAGAAATGTCACTGAAATGCATTTCTTATTTACTTTAAAGACTTATTTGATTTTTATGGTTTACTTAGAGTTAAGGGTTTGTTCAATTATGACAAAACAGTCAGAATAATGACCTACTAAGTTATAACTATGAGATATTAGGTCAAATGTAGGGATGCACGATAAATCGCGTGCAATATTTAATGCACATCTTGTCGGTAAAGCAGGTTTATCACCTGCATGTTTTCACATGGAGCAGCATTTACTACACAGAGCCGTTGTTCAATGACAAGCTGCGCAAATACATAATCATATTTTGTGCATGTTTTGCACAGCTTGTCAGTGAACATGGCTCAGTGTAGTAAATGCTGCTCCATGTAAAAGCGCACAGGTGATGGAGATTTACCACTAATTACAGAACAGGCTTTACTAACAAGATGCACATTAAATATTGCATGCTATTTATCATGCAGTCCTAGTCAAATGTGACCCTCTCTGTGAAATCCAGGTTGAAGTCTAAAAATCTAATTATGAGACAACAAGCATCAAAGTTTGATTTCAACCATTAATTTCACTATGATTTCAATCATGAACATGGTCTTACTCATTCAATATTAAAGATGTCAAGGTTACTTTTCACAGAATGTTCTCGCAAAAAAGGACTTTAGCTGGGTTTTCACAGCCAGGGTCACAAATAAGTCATAATTACTGTATGAAACACAAAGCAATTATGAGATAAAAAGTCAAAATTATGACAATTTTGTTGTCTTCAACTTGTGCGCACCACAATGATTAGTGCTGATTTCGGACTATTTCAAACTGTTTTGAAATGAGGTCTGTGCCTTTGCTTTTCATCTGGTTTTTGCTTGAGAGACAGGACTGTTTTAGTTGGAACCAAATTTACTCAGAAAAGAAAAACAAAACTGTCCTTAAAGTGAAACACTTAAACATCTTTATTATTTGCTTTAAATACGTCTTGTATTTTAATAGTTTGCTTAGAGTCAAGGGTTTGTTAAAATTATGACATTCTGAGTCATAATTCTAAGACGAAAACTAAGAAATATGAGATAAGTCATAATTCTGGCACAAAAAGCCATTATGAGATAGTATGTAAAAAGTCAAAATTATGACAATTTTGCCATTTTTCAACTGTTGTTAAAGTTGATTTTGTACCAATCCATACTGGTTTTTGTTCTATGAAGCTTAGTAGGTCAGTGCTTTTGCTTTTTAGCTGGTTTTGCTTCAGGAACAAGATTTTATATCAATTATTTATCATAGAAAAGTGAATGCTCTCAGCAGCCAATATTTAATGGCAGAAAACCATGTTTATTCTCATTTACACTAATGCATTTGGCAGACACTTTCATCCAAAGCAACATAAATTGCCTATACAGTACATGCATTTCTTTCAGTTCTTGCATTTCACGGGGATCGAACCCATGACCTTAGCATTGCTCATCCCATGGTCTGCTGTTTGAGCTGCAAGAATTCAATTGAGTAGCAAATGTATCTGAATTGTGTAGATTGTTCATGATTCTTGAGGATGAGGCCATGTTCATGTTGCATCCAATTTAGTTTCTACAAGTAACAGATGAATTTGCGTCCAGATTGGACGACCAGCTGAAATCAACAACAACAGCTATGGCAAGTGTTGCTTCTTTTAATTAAAACGAAATATATACATTTTAGTAGTCTAACTATGCATGAATATAAGATTAGCTGCATTTTATTATTTGAATATAGTTGTAGTTCCTGCTGTCCGTGACACTTCAGAAGGGAACTGCGATTCATTTTGGGGTCGTGACCCACCAGTTGAGAGCTACTACTGCATTAGACAGCTTTAATGTTTAAGGTTTTAGGAGCTCTGTCGAATCAGCATGTTTGAAACTGACCAAAATAGCAAGCCAGTCAACAAACGTATCCACGCCCGTCTGAAGCTCCTGAGCCGAAGCAGGTTTATCAGACCGTCTGCACACTCCTGTTTTCTTAATCTTCTCCGTTTGCTCTCCGAAGGGCCAAAGCGAAACAGGAATCTACATAATGTCGCCTTTGTCCTCCTTGTAGTTGCTTTAACTCTCACATCTAATTAGCTTCAGGGACTGCTTGGGTGCGATATGGGGTTTCCTGGGGCGCGCCCCCCTTTCCCCTCCAGTTGGGCCGTGGGTCGGGCCGGTGGGGTCTGTTCCCCAGAGACCGGTTATGACAAATAAGATTAATGTCTCTCAAGCCTCCTGAGCTGCACAGATTAGACTGATAGCTCATTTTCTCAAGAGAAGCCCCATGTGTGAGCGTATGCATGGGCTTGTCAGAGCATGCTGGGAATGAGAGAGCGGCAACAGTCCCCTCCCTCTAATGACCACTGGAGCGGAGAGGGTCAGGAGGGTACAGGTCAAAAGGTCCTCCATGGAGGGTCCCCTATCTTCATGAGCACTGAAGCATTGGATGAAGGGGTGGCGCTCCTGTGAGATTAAGGTTTAAACTCTCCTTTAGGAGTAAGAGTGGAAATGAAAGGCCTGAGGGCAGTTCAAACCTGCTTCTACATATACAGCACCTGTTTTTCTTCCCTTCACATTATACTGCAAAAGATTGTTTTAATTTGTTTCATTGCTATGCATAAATAGGCATAAAAAATACCTTTTGTTTCAAACAAACTATATTTAATATTTTTCCCCTCAGTGAAATGAGTATGGAAGCCCATTTCCATTGGTATATCATCATTATTAGATAAAAAGGTGCCATAATTATTAGATAAAATGTTATAATTATTAGATGAATGGTCATAATTGACATACTACATTATTATGACATTAAGTCAAAATTATAGATAAATTTGACAATTAAAATCAATTATGTTGATGATTGTCATAATTTTTACTTTCTATCTCATAACTACAACAGTATTTTTTACTCTTTACTTTGTCATAATTATGAAAAAAAACTCAGTATGTCATAATTTTGAGTACCTTAAATTTTCTATTTTGTTTCTCATAATTATGACTGTCATCATTTCTACTTATATCAAAATTATGAGAGAAAAAGTTGAAACTATGAGATAATTATGCCGTAATATGAGATATTAAGTCAATAAAGAGATAAAAAGTTGAAATTATAAGAAAAAAATCATAATTATGACAAAATATTTAAATTATCAGATAAAAGTCATAACTGTGGAATTTTTTTAGCGTTTTTACTACAAATTTGTTCATTTATCTCATAATCATAACTTTTTAATCTCACATGTCTTTTTTTGTGGTCGGAAATGGGCTTCCATGGAGGAGTGACAATAAACTTGACATGATTTGTTTCGCCTGCATTGATTCACTAAAGAAAACGCTGCATTCAGCAGAATGAATCAGAAGAGTCACATCTATTCAAAAGACAAAAACTCTTCTGAGGTCTTTATAACTTTTGATGATCCTTCCGATCACTTCAATGTGTCAGCTCGCTGACAAAGCAGCTTCCCAGACCGACTGTTCTTCCGGATAAACCGGGAGATGTTGTAGAAACTGCTATTCTCAACAGCGCCAGAGCCATAAGCAAACTTTTATGAAACAATTGTGCTTTATTCATAAGATGTTTGCTCGGTAATAATACCACTATGTCTGAATTTGGCTTGAATTATCCTAAAATAAAGCTAAAATATTGATGTCTAAGCATTTCCTTTTTTTTTTTGCACCGCTCTGTTATTCCTTCACAAGAATAGTGTACATTGTATTTTTTTCAACAGACAATTACTGTACCAATAACATTCACGTAATGGGCTTATTGTGAGTTCAGTGCAATACACACAATCTTTGAGTTTCTCATAACCCCAAATAAATCCCAATGTTCTCTGAAACTGGGAAACCAAAATCATTTTTTTCCTGTGCTAAAGTGTCGCAGGATACAGCTCCAGGCATTACAGGATTTCTGTTCTTTTGTAATCGACTTAATGTGATTATTGCACATCATGCCTTTATTTTACATTGTGAAACACTGTTCAGATTGTAATGTTTGTATCTATCTATCTAGCTATCTCTGTTGCTCTGTCTGTCATTGCATGCAGATTTTGCTGAACAGCTTGTCTAAATAAGCTGCGTTCATCCTTTTAATGCAGATTTTCTATATGATCCTGTAATAATCAGAGCGAGAGCGAGAGAGATGGAGGGCAGCTGCTAAGCCTGAATCTGCCCATCAATGTCACCGGCCGGCCGTGGCAGATGCAAAGGGGCATCAGGTCTCCGTCGACACACCCTCCTGAGAACAAGAGAGGTGTCTGCAGTAGTGTGTGTGTGCGCGCACGTATGCTTTGGTAAGAGAGATAGATGGTGCAATAACTTGTGATTGTATGAACGCATGACTGTGGAAATAGATTGTGACATTTTCCTGTATCGTCTGAAGCTGTGAGTTTAACCTTATTTTTTCTTTTGTCAGCTTTTCAGCGGTATATGATGGCTTCATCCATCCATCTGATGTTGTTTTTCTCTTGCAAAAGTGCCGGTGTGACCTTATAGAGCTATTTCTACTTGATAAGACCCACGTAAATTACATCGTCAGGTTGATTCGGTCAAATTAAATCATATTTCTGACTTGAATAAAACCAGTTAAATTAATTTAGGGTACCTGGCAAAACACTTGTACAGTCTAGAGCTGAATGTCATTTCAATCCTGCATGACTTTCTTTCTTCTGTGCAGCACAGCATGAGATTTTTTGGAAAAAAATGTCAGTGCAATAAAAGTCAGGGGCATAATATTATTTGAAATAAAGTCATGGTTTGAAACAACATGAGGGTGAGTAACTAATTTTTTGGGAGGTCCACATAAGTGTGCAAACCAGATGTCTGTTTTTTTCTTAAAGCATACAGTATATAAAAGCATATATGCATATTAGGGTCAAAAATGCATGGAAGTTGGTTTCCCCTCACAGAATAAAACCAATTGCAACATTTATATCTCACAAATCTACATCTGAACATAAACATGTCCATATGATATTTAACATGGCCTTACATGCATAGAAAATAAAGAAATTAAAAATGTTTTTGAGCCATGTATGGACAGTAATATTATTATAAACCTGTACACCCCATGGAATATGGCTAAACTAAATGTGTGCAATTAGTTCACATAATCAAAGGAGCATCAACTGAAAAGACACTTCATGTGATATAGCAAAAAAGTGGATGTTTCAGGGTTAAATAGTGTGATTCTACAATATCTGTCTTTGACCTTCCACGTGTCCTGCTCCAGAAGTGCCTTGTGTATTGATTTGAATCGGTCTCGTTGAAAACAGCGCACGTGAGAATTAAATGTCAGTGAAGTTCTTTTGATTTCAACTCCGACGAGACGTTTGTTCGCTGTGTCTCAACACACCGTAGACCATTATTATGCAAATGAGGCGCACTTCAATATTTCCGCCTGTGTTTTTCCAGCTGATGTCAGCACTTCTCGAGAAGCCTCCGTGCGCGAACGTCCTTCTCCCCCCATAAACACGTCAGGTCGCCGTGGGCTGCTGCTGCCGTCCTCTCCGCGCGCTTGGGAATGTCAACTGCTGTGCAACAGTGTCCTACATACTCACTGCATGCTCGTGATACTGTTACACACATGCGTGCACATTAATGTGGAATCAACCTAAGGGTCATTCTATGAAACGAGAACCATTTTTGTCCCTCATTTACATATTTGTGAAATACAATTTCCTTTTAACCCCCATTTTTCATGAGGAAGACATTTTTGGGCCTACTAATATGCACATTTAATGATTCAACGGAAAGAAAACATACAGTAAAGAAGGTTGCATGTTGTCTTTCATCCTCATATTTCCTTAGATTTTAGTTGACTGTTTTGTTAAAAAGATACATCCACAGGTTATCAGTTTATTCTTTGTTCTGCTATGAAATAAATATGTTCCCCCCTCACAATTGTGAGTTTATGTTTCAGAATTATGACTTTTCTTTTCAGCGAGTTTATATATTTATTCAGTATCGTTTACATGTATGCATTATTTACTTATTTATTTATTTTACTACATTTCCATATCTGTCTAACCGTAGGACTGCACTGAATTTGCAATGCGTGCATGCAATGCATCTTAGTGGGAGAAAGGCTTTCGTGTCCTAAATGAAAAAATGAACAATGTATAATGACCCTCTAGTCTCCAAAGACACGAGAGCAAAGCAGCATCTATCACTATAACGCTTTCTCTCCGGGTCTGAATGTTTGTGAAACGACAATGCTACTGCGGGACGTCCTTATTCGTCCCATTGAAGGAGTGAACAATGAGAACACGGTGTCAGACAACAATGTGTACTACAGCTCCAGGATCCGCGTTAATTGCGGACATATGGCTCCTACTGGAATCATTGAGGAAACGGACCTTCTGGTACCCAATTCGTGTGATTTGCATGAAAAGAAAGCCATTGGTTTATAGACCGTGATGTAAAAGAATGACCTGAAAGCCTGAGGCCACAGTCAGTAGTTGATTTAATGTTTCGCGGCAGAAGCAGCGCGCGAAAACGCAGTGCGGGAGGTCAGGTTGTGTAACGTAGCAATTTTGCAAATGAAATGCAAAACAACTCAATCTTCCGAACACAGTGATTAATTGATTACGAATATTTGCATGCAAGATGATTTTTGTATTTATTAATTTTAATATCCTAAATTATTTAAGCCTATTATTTGTTATCAATAAAGGGGGTTCAACTGAAATGGTCACATACAACTGCATCAGTTTATAAAAACTGAAACTATGAAAACCGAACGGATGTGTGATGCAAATAAACCCCTCTGTCTCATTTCAGGCTTCGAGAAAAATCTGGCGAAGGCGTGCACGTCTCACAGCGTCATTAAACCATCCAGTTCAATGTTGGTCCCGGGAGATTTTTTATGGATTAAATTAAGTACTTCCATCTTCATTTCCCACCTGATCGCAGCCATATAAATCCCAACAGCTGATCAACAGACTTCAGAAAGCCCGACGCCTTCAGACGGAACAGCTGGGAGATAAAGCAGGAGAGAGGAGAACGAACAGGCTGACGCAGACTCAGCTGTTTCACTATCCTTTCTGTGTCTTTAGGGGTAGAAAAGCATCTCGGAAACTAGTAGACTAGCTAGTTTAAACTTGAAGCACTAACCTGGAAGATACGATCGTCGTGAAGAGTCCCAGCGGAACTAAAGAGAGCGGAAAAAAAGAAAGAGAGAGCCCAGCGGAGCGGAGCTGTCCAGTGCTGAACGCGCGCCGCCGAACGGGAGTTGTCCAGTGCTGAAGTTGCATTTCTGCCGAGAGCATCGCGCTGCATCAACACAAGCGCATTCAGGGGCTCGAGGGTCTGCCGTAACCCTACACTGGCATCCGAAACTCGGCATTACCGAAGAGGAACGAACGATACTAAAAAACGCATTTTGTCTCAGCGTTGCATGAGGAAAGCGAACAATTCGACCGGCGGACGACTGTTTTTCCCTTCACCGTAAAACATGCCAAGGTCTTTCCTGGTCAAAAAGGTTAAGCTTGATGATTTCTCATCCGCTGATTTGGAGAGCTCTTATGGCAGATCCAGGGCAGACCTCAGACTGCGCTTTCACGAGAAAGGTAATCACATTTATTTGACATCCAGATCGTGTTTATGCAAGGGCAAGTGCATGTATGTTGACGTTTGATAGTTTATAATCGCAACCTCGTGTAGTTGACCCACGGTCACATTGTATGCAACACCGTGAGGTGCATCAGTTTTTGTCGAGTCGGCACATTTCAGGTGTTGCGCTCTTTCAAGCACGCATTCGATTTGCTTTCAGGCGCATTTTGTTTTACAAAACGCAGCGCTAGCAACAAGTACTTCACATTTACACCAAGAGTTATCAAAACGTGAATTATCAACGCACGCAGTCTATTGAGGGAACGCTTGATCATGTTTCACGTTATTATTCACGCTCTACATAACCTGTGCTTTGCATACACTTGCGTAAGCAGACGTTTATGGAATATTCATGCATGCATCTGGGGGTATATCTTTTGTGTACTCGGTATACATCGACCTAATTCTGCACAATTTCTATCAGGACTGCAAATGCAATTATAACCGAAGCGATATCATTCTCCTCGCCCTTGTGTTTAAATGGGTTGCCACTCTAATTGAAATGGAGCGCTATTGATTTTTTTTTCTTTTTGCACACGTGTGAGGGTTAATGTAGAAAAAGTCATTGCGTCTGGGTTCACCTAAATGAGCTGAAGTAACAGGAACTGTTGCATCGCCTTCCCCCTCACAGGCTACATCACCGACTACATGACCCCGGCACCGTATGATGGTGAGAGTGACAATGGCATCAAAGTGCCCTCACCCGAACCCATCTACAGCGACTATGGAGCTCCAGATTCAGACCAGCCTGACAGCCCGCAGTCGGAGATCTCTTCAGGCTACATCAATGGAGACAACGCGGTCAGTGAGGGCTACACAGTGGATGCCTTCTTCATCACAGATGGGAGGTCGAGGAGAAAAGCCATCAGCAGCCCCAGAAGCCATCAGCGGCACACGTGCAATGAGTGCGGAAAGACATACGCCACGTCTTCCAACTTGAGCAGACACAAGCAGACGCACCGCAGTATGGACAGCAAAATGGCCAAGAAGTGTCCCACCTGCGGGAAGGTTTACGTCTCTATGCCAGCCATGGCCATGCATTTGTTGACCCACGACCTCAAGCACAAGTGTGACATATGTGGGAAGGCCTTCAGCAGGCCTTGGCTTTTACAGGGACACATGCGCTCTCACACGGGCGAGAAGCCCTTTGGATGCGCACACTGTGGGAAGGCATTCGCCGACCGCTCGAACCTGCGTGCCCATATGCAGACACACTCTGCCTTTAAGCACTACAAGTGCAAGAGATGCAACAAGACCTTTGCTCTAAAGTCCTACCTGAACAAGCACTATGAGTCGGCCTGCTTCAAGGGAGCGTTTGCTCCTTTGAGCCCAATGGAAGTGTGAATGGATGACAGCACAACAACAAGAACAACGACAACGTCTCGGAGGATTAATCGCATGTACCTTAACTTTTTCTTTTCTTAGTGTACTCTTTCTCCCGCTGTTCACGTATTCAGAGCTGAAATTTCACTTGTTTTTGCCAAAACTCAGAGGACATTGAAAATGTCTTTGTTTCTCTCGAAAGGTCAAACCTTTTCTAAGTATTGGATAATATTGTACTGCTGCCAGTGGCCACAAAAGTGTTCAGCATTGAGGTAAAACTATTTATTCATTAACTTATTTATTTATGTATTTATATATTTATTTTCTACGAACGGTTAATTTGCACTTTAATTTGTCGTTCAGTTGCCAAGCCTTCGTCATCAATATGCCAAAGCATTTGCCACTTTCTGAATATCTTATTTTTGGTTGCCACTTTATAAATTTGTTGCATGCAAAAAAAAAAAAAAAAAAGGCAAAAAAAGAAGAAAAAGAAAGGAAAAAAAAATACACTACTACTAATGGAATCTATGCCAATTTTACGAAGCTTTGATTTTTTGCCAAACCTAGATAGCATCCGTCGGCAATATTTCTCGGGAGTCATGATGAAGAATAGAGCAATAATGCATGGTATTTTTAAAAGCTAAAACGAGTAATAACTATAGCATTTTTAACCACGATTTTATCCAATACTATCAGTAGTCGTTCAGAAGTTAAATATCAGGGAAATGCCAGAGTAGTATTAGCGGATACTTCCACGGGACGGGGAGGGGAAGGGATATAGGGTCCTTTTGTAAGTGGTTATGCACTGCCTGCCTCTTATTAAATAACGTAGTTTTAGATCTTAGGCGCCTGTGCTGCTGAACGGACAGCTTTGCGCGTGATCCGGATCATTTGCTCCAAATCTGTGGATGTGAACAGCACTAAACCTGGAAATGCTGTTGTAGGAGATCCTACTGCAACATGGACAGCTGGACATAGCAGATTGGTCTTTGAAAAGCACTTCTTTGAGAACATTTCTGACTTTTTTTGAAGAAGAAAAAAACAACAAAAATAGTAGCACAAACCTTAGCAATTCAGGTAGACAGGCCTTGTATTAGTCGAACCTCTGTTTTTGTATTTACGGACATGGAGAACTATCTGTTTAATGCAAGATGCCTTGTAAATAATCCTTTGGAATTGAATATTTCTACAAGCTGTAAAGAATCAAATGAACTTATTTCTGGACTTCTGTTCCCTGGGTTTTTTCCCCCAGCATTTGAACAATGTAAAGCACAAATGACACCGGGCATTTTCTCACTTCATAATAAAGAACTAAGAAGTAACTACGTGTTTGTGGTCCTGTTTGTTTCAGTCACGCACCAAGAACCATCCTCTGCTGAAGCTTGAAACTTGCTGATTCAGAGCGATGCATGCAACTCGGTTAAGTAAGCGCGCAATGACGTCAGTTTGGTGACGCAAGGTTTGTGGTGCATGCAGCATACAATGTGTCAGCGCATCCCAAAAACCATTTCTGAGATACCAAACGCTAATGCAATGGCTCTTCCGCAGGATTCAAAGCATGCTTTCATCTCAATTAAATCCTTGACTGACGCCTTTGTTACACATGATTGAATTTTATCCGCATTGTGTTCACAAGGAGCTCTTGAGAAAAAGCATGTGATCAAAGAGAATCCAGCAACAGCCTCTTTTTATGGAGTGATCCCTGTATGGTTTGCCAAATATAGCAGTTGCATTACGGTTCTTAGAGTACAGTTAAGCGCTTGGCGGTGCTGCAGTGGTAACCTTGAGAGATGCAAGTGACGGAGGGAATTTGGCCGTCAGCTCTATCCAGGTCCCAGCAGAGTTCTTATCAACAAGGACTAAAGCACTTCAAAGTGCCTCCTGCTGACTGTGGCTGAACAACAGCTTCATTACAGGAGCTTTTGCTTTACATTAGCCCACCAAACACATTACCTGCATTCCCTAATTTAAAAAGCATGCATTTCTGCATGCACAGGGGAGAAAAAAATAATGCAACTTCATGCAACTTTCTTGCACACCAGTTGTCTACAATCAACATGAAATGCAACCCTTTTGACTTCTTTAATCTAATGTATTACAAATGAGTTCACCCAGAAATAAAAATTTAGTGAACAGTTATAACCTTTTTTTTTCTCATGGGAATGGATTTGGAAAAATGTAGCATTTCATCACTTGTTCCCCAAAGGTTCCTCTGCATAAATGGGTGCCGTCAGAGTCCAGACAGCTGATAAAAACACCACAATGATCCACAAGTAATCCACAACACTCCAGTCCATCAGTTAATGTTTTGATTGAAAAACTGCAAGTCCATATCATCTAGATGTTTTAATTTTAAAATACATGTCCTCTGTTCATAATAGTGCTTCCTCCAGTGAAAATGTAATCTGGTCTGAACCAGAAGAGATATATAGACAGATCAAGCAACATTTTCAAATTAAAACAGTTCAGAACAGTTCTAAACAAATATGGGTGGATTTTGATGTGAAAGGATAACAGAAGAAGGACTTGAAGTGTTATTATGGATTATGGACTCTCTATATATTTTGGCCTGAAGTGATGTTTTAAATTAAAAGATTCTTAAAGATGGATTTGTTTCATGCAGCTTTTGACTTCATAAGCTGTTTATTGATGGTGGCACACATTCACTGCAGAATCATCTGTTGGTGAGCGAGTGATGTCATGCTAAATTCTTCAAAATCTGTTCTCATGAAGAAACAAATTCGTCTACATCTTGGATGGCCTGAGGGTGAGGAAAATCTCAGCAAATATTCATTTCTGGGTGAAGTATTCCTGTAAGAAAGTAAACAGAGTCCGGACTTCATACTGACTTCAGAACTTCAGAAAACATCATTTTGTGTTGCGTTGAGGAGTGAAATGCCTCGACTGCATCCAATATTCATCCTCCTTTAAATTGCTAAAAATCAAGTCTGTAGGCCCACAGCCAGCTTAGTTTAGGGTTGGAAACACGTTTTTGGGAAACAGCCAGAAATGCATCTGTGCTACACTAGTTCCAATCTCACAGCAGCAGACAGGTGGTGAGAAACAAGTGGTTGAAACAAAGCATCATTGAGATATTACAAATTGAATTTGTATTTATGATGACTTTAATTGATGGGATTATAACTGCAGAGGCTTTAGTGTGTGTGTGTGTGTGTGTGTGTGTGCGTTGCTCCACCAGAATGACTCATGAACATCAGCAGGCAGAAGGGTGAAGGAACACCACAAACCCTCCAGTCTTAAACATCTCTCCAGGATGACACACAACACTGTGCTCTGACCCTCCGTGTGTTGAGTAATACCCCTGTGACTTTCCCTGTGTCTGTTCACAACCTCCAAACCTATGACACGTGAATCATTCCGCTTCTTACTTCAAACCAATAAACTATTCAAGTAAATAAGATATTAAGTAGAAGGAACAGTTCACCCAAAAATCTGACATTGCTCATGCTGTTTTCTGTAGCATGGAAGCCATTATATTGTGTCTTTGTTTCATATGTGGTCATATGGTGCACTGTGTTCATGTTCTCTATGGAGTTAGAAAGACCTTACATATGCATTATGTTTCTTTGAAATTCTCATTTTGTGGCATCTCATTTTGAGTAAATGATGATAGAAGTTTTATTTTTGGATGAACTATTTATCTTTACTCCTTTAGTCAGATGTCAGAATACATGCCAGTATGTGTGTTTTCAATGGGAGTCAAATCCAGATGTTGCACCATGATCTACCTGGGAAACTCAAAAAAACACTGAAGTACTGGGTCTATTCTTTATGAAATGACAATCCACCCTCTCTGTTTTCTGAATGGCATTAACCTTATTGTCAATGATTCATCCATGTTTTATTTATTAATTTTTTTGATCCTGTAGTTTTTGATTTCAGAATGCCATAATTTGATCTTCCATTGAAATAACAGGCTTCTCTCTAACATATGCAGGACTTCTCTGGTCATTTGCATAAACTCCGCCCCTGCATACGTTTTAATGCCACGCCCACATCTCAATATCCAATCAACAACTGAAGCATTGAACATAGTCCAACTTTACATTTTTTCTTTCAATAATCCATAACAATCAGATGTACATCACAATATAAGAAGAAAAATATTATATATACAATATATACTATATAGCAACTGCTTGGCTGTTATTGCAAAAATGAATTCATATTATATATTATTGACCAGTTCTTCATATAAAATTATCCAACTTTATCTGCATACCTACAGTATACTCATATAAAGCAATATATATTCTACAACAAATCTCAATTGCTTATAGTCACAAAATATAAACTATATTATCACCCAGCTCTAATTAGTTAAATGTGACTAAGGCATGAATATATGAAGATATTATAAACATTAACATCACAATTTTCTGTACAGCTGCTTTGACACAATGTGTATTGTGAAAAGCGTTATATAAATAAAACTGACATGTCTACACAGCATGCAAAAATGTCATTATACACCACAGTCAGGCTCTTCCTAGTCAAAATAATCAGTAAATTGGCCCAGACTTCATGCTGTTGTCCAAATCTGGCTGCAGAGACTATATTGCATAACACTGACCTTTCTGAAACACACACACACACACTGCCTTTGTGAAACAACGGAGAGTAATAATATCTCCCGTTTTGATTAGGTCAGAGCAACATGTTTCACTGGAACGTCAACATTTCTATTATTATTTGCTCATGTGTAGTGCATTTGGGAACAGAAAATAAAACCTAATAAGAGATGAATGTTGGATCGGTTTCCAAACCACAGGCCTTTTCCGAAAAGGCCACGATTAGTCAAATGATTGCTTATGATATTATGGAAATCAGTCCATTAATTTGTGTAAATCAGATGTCTGTGCATTGGACAGTTGACTGCATCTGCACGACGAGAGGCCAGTGTCAATTTCTAAGCTGGAGTGCATCGGATCAGAAAGGGTTTTGTGACAATCACACGCCGTGTCTTATTTGTAAGCGTATCTCCTGCTGAGCTCCAGACTTCGGTTCTGCGACATCTCCAGCTCTGAGCCGGCGGATCATTATCAGTCCCGCGCTCCGAGCCGGATCTGCTCTCCTGAGGAAACATCTAATTGTGCTGCGAGGGGCAGCATCAGCAGAATCCATTACTTAAACGGGAGACAGGTGCGCACAGGCCGGGTTTCTGCCGAGCTGCCAGGACTCTGACGTCAGAGAGCAAAACTCCCGCCGAGGCTGACCCACGCTGCTGCTTCCTGCCTGGAGAGGAAGTAGGTCTTTCACACGTCCTGCAGAGAGAGAACGGACCGCAGCGCAGACAGACTCGTGCTGTGGGTAATGTTGCAAAACACAACAGCTTATGTCCTTCTCACCTTTGCTTACAATATACTGTATCATATTTGACCTATGAAGTTCGATCGAAAGCCTCTGAATGATCAAGACTTTGCTGACACACCTGTCGCACACTTTCTGTCTGATAGTTTGGACGTTTTCAGCAAGTAAAAGGTCTTTTGGTGTAGTTGTACATACATCCACCTTCAGCTCATGCTTCACGTGTCTTAAGCTCTGAAATCTGATTTTTATAAAGCAAATGTAAGTATAACTTTAATATTGTTAGTGATATATTTAAAGGTGGACTGAAGCAACCTAACCTGATTATCCAGACATCTTGTATAAATGTGAATATCAGATATAATTATCAGTCGTTTGATGAAAGTTTATTAATTTATCTCTCAGTCATACTTGTATTGCCTTGCATTATATGGTTTGATCATAAAACTTAGTAAATCTCATCTTACTAAGACATATTATTAGGAGATATAGAGAGAAAACTGATATTTATTTTTTATGTAAGTATCAGCTGAACTGATGTAAAAATTCTCATTAATTTATAACAAGCTGTCAGAAATGTATCACTTTTTTCTCCATAAGAATATCAGCATCTCTACCAAATGGCAATTATTTTTGCAGTTATTTTCCTCTATATTTTCACTATATCATACTATATGAGCCACAAAAGCCTGATGCATCAATTAACATCCAAACGGTTTGTCAGGTTAAACTATCACTTTTTATATATATGTTTTAATGTAATTTCAAGATGCCTTGAAGTACTTTTGGATATTTTAGTATTTCTTAAATACATATTTCTTAAATGCACAATTTTCAAAGTTATAAATTAAACAAAGATTAAGCAAATTGAGCACGTTTTACAAGCAAATGCTATTTCAGCCGTTCTGCTTCGAAAATGTCATGTTTAATTCAGTGTGCTTCTACAATGGTTGTAATTATGTTAAATTCACTAGCAATTCCTGAGTGAAAATGGTTTTGACACCAGATTTTTTATTTCAGCAGTGTGTTAGTCTTAGTTTCGGAGAAGACAATGTTTGTTTGCAGTTTATTGTTTGCGTGTTTATCTCTCACAGATCTGGGTGTGCTGATGACATCACACCTTCTCAAGCAGCTGATTGGCTGTTCGCTGTTGTAAAGCACGACCTCACAGTTTGACACTCTCTAAACCCTCCATCTACACACATTCATTCATTCATTCACTCCGATCTCTTTTCCATCCATCTCGTGTTCACCACCAGACAGAGGAAGCACTTAACATTTCATAAATGCGTTTGAATCAACCTTTAACAAGCCGTTACTCACACACGTGTCTGACAGAAAAGCCACTTTCCAAAGGGCAAGTGCAGTGGCTGGACAAATATTTCCAAAACCACAAGAAATGCTTTGCATGTGTGTGTGTGTGTGAGAGAGAGAGAGTGAGCGAGGGGTGGTGTTGACCCACTTTGGATGACATGCAGCGAGCGTCTTGCCAGGAAGCTCAGGAGATGCACGTTTCTGTAAAGCCCCCTGTGTTTCCCCTTCGGAGGACAGCAGGGTGACGGTGCGAACCCAGACTCTGCCTCCTCCTCCCTGAGATCAGCTGAAATCATCCCTGGATTCCAGCCTCCTGATTGGCTGTTCGAGGCTGAGTAAGACTTCACAATTAGCCCGGAGGGGCCGCATGAGAAATCAGCCTCAAATGGCAACGTGTCTTACTGACTTACTCTTAAGAGAGAGTGCAGAATGAATGAAAAAAACAAAAAGCAAATGCAAAATATTTTTAAGGTTTTTGGTCAGAAATAAATAATTAAGTATTCATTTTAGTGTTAAAATGTGATGGCTGTATATACATATTAGTACTTTTATTTTGCACAGAGGCACTAAAATTGATCAAAGGTCACAGTAAAGACATGCATAATGTTACAAAAGAGTTCTCTTTCAGATAAATGCTGTTCTTTTGACATTTCTATTCATCAAATAATAATAATAAAAAAAAATACAAATAAAATGTGTCAGTTTCAACAAAAATATAAAAGAAAAAATAATGTTTTCCACATTGATGATGATCAGAAATGTTTCTTGAGCAGTAAATCAGTATATTATTATGATTTCTGAAAGATCATGTGACACACTGAAGACTGGAGAAATGATGCTGAAAATACTGTCGTGCATCACAGGAATTAATTACATTTTAAAATATGCTACACTTGAAATCACTTATATTAAATTTAAATAATTGTTATCAGTTTTACCTCCATAAATTTAGCCTCGGTAAGCCGAAGATACATCTTTCACAAACATTACAAATCTTACCAACTCTTTTCTTGTGGTGTCATCAGTGACTTTAATTTTACAACCACTTCTTACTGTATAAAGAAATTATTTTCAAATAAAATTCTCGAAGACACATTTTTTTCTTTGGGATAATATGCAGTGATGAATCATTCACAATAATAATCCTGTTGCTCGGAGAGTGTGTGTATGTGGGCGTGTCTGATTCACATTTCACCTCAAAATATAAATAAATATGTTCATTGTTTTCTATTTTTAGGACTGTTTTCATTGCAATATTATTTTTATGACAAGCAAGCCCATTCTCCTCCCAAAAGTTCTCATTATTATAATGCATCTGGACATTTTACTCTTACGATCATTTTAGACTGCATCAAAGTAATGAGAATCTAATGAGATCACTAACAATAATGAGAAATACAAATAAAACTAAATGTCCAAACACATTACTTTAAAGAGATTTAGAAAGTAAAATGTTCAATTGACATTAAAATACTGTTACAGTGCAAAACTAGTCTTAATGTTCTCATAAATATGCTTTATTGTATTTTTTTATTTTGTTTGTAGGTAAAACTACCAAAACTAGTCATAAAAATTACAAATAAAAAGGTCTGTATACATTAGATACATAAGTAGAAAATGTGTTTAATCTGCATTAAAATACAGGAAATACTAGGCTACTACTACTACTACTAATTATAAAACAATAATAAAAATAACAAAAATCACCACAACAAATGTAATAATAATAATAATAATAATGTCACAATGCAATGCAAAATCTTGATTTAAAACAATGCTTAATTGTCTTCACACTTTATTTTAGTAGTTGTTTGTGAGAAACTGTGACAATAATTGACAATACTGAAAAAAAACCTCAAAAGAAAATGTCCTGATGCATTACAGTAAAAAGATTTTAAGGGGAGAATATTTAATTTAAAAAAAAGTTTTCACAATGGAAAAACAAATCCTGAATTGTCTTAATGCAAAATGTTTTTTTTTTTTAAGGTAAAACAATTATTGACAATAATGAGAATTACTAATAAGACTCTACAAATGTCCTTTTTTGTTAATGTTAATCATCTTTAAAAAAGAAATACAATTGTCATAATGGGAAAGAATTAAAAACATTTCTTATTGAAAAATATAATTCACTTTTATTTTCAGGGAAACCATCATTTACAATAATGAGATACGAAATAAAACTCAAAATTAAAATATCCACAGACATTACGGTAAAGAGACAGAGGAGAAAATGTTTAATGGTTATTGAAATCAATTAATCAATCACAAAAAAAGTTCCTATAAATGCTTAATTTAAAAAAAATATTTATTATTTTGCATTTTTATTTAATTAAGTAGTATGTCCAGACACGGCAGTAAAAAGATTTTTAGATTATTTTAGATTTTAAAATACAGAAAATATTTTTTAAAGTATTTTTTATTATTATGTTTTTTAAATGCAAAATTTTAAATCTTAATGTTCATTAAAATATGTAAAATATGATTTTTAATAGTATTGTTTTTTATTATTTAGATTCTGGGTTGAAACGTGACCTGGCTGTGCATGTTTTCACCCAGAGATTCACCCAGGAGCATTTTTAGTGTTTCTATGTATAAGTGTGTGTGTGTGTGTGTGTGTGTGTGTGTGTGTGTGTGTGTGTGTGTGTGTGTGTGTGTGTGTGTGTGTGGCATTGGATTGGGCATGTCGCTGACACCCGGACGTCCCCTGAGGCAGCGGGAGCTGATTAGCTCTTGGTTAGGGGCAGTTGAGCTGTAAGGCGCGCTGAGGTTATGAGTGAGTTTTTAGCTGTGTGTGTGGGAGTGTTATTATAGCACTCGGCTCTGGCAGGGGAAGCAGAGAAAATGTGCAAAACATACGCCTTCTCTCGCTGTCTGCCTGTCTCTCTCACTCTCTCTGGCTCTTCTAAACAAAGCAGGTGATTCAGTCGAGTCATCCAGAGGTTAAAAACATGGCACGGCTCTTCTGAGCGTGTCACCAAGATGGAAACCTCATGAATATTCAGCGGGAGCAGCAACAGTGTGCTTTGATCCGGAGCTTCTCTGTTTAAAGAAGCGCAGTGTGAAGGTGTCTGTCTGAGGAACAGTCAGTGAAAGCACTAAACGAGTGTGTGGGCACATGCACAGATCGTTCGTTCCTGTCGGTGTCTGTGTAATTGTTCACACTGGATCCGTAGGCCGATCGCCGGCTTTATTCACAAGCCTCTCGTGTAAGAAACGAGGCCATAGGAATTACAAATCACAATGGAGATCTCTTTAAAATCACATTATTTCAAAAACAAATGAGCTGAGCTAGATAAGACAATCCCAGAATGCATTGCAAGCTCAAGATGGCAGACGAGTCAACAGAAATGCTGGTTATTTCATTAAATATGAAAAAAAGTAGTAATATAATCTAATTTAACTTGACTTTTTTTCACACAGCTAATCTAAAATATGTTACCAAACTGTAGCTTATATTTACATTTATGCATTGAGCAGATGCTTTTTCCCTAAAGTGACATACAATAGAGAAAGTAAAAACGATTCTAAGAGCCAGATACACAATTCCAGGTTTATAAGGTTTATATATATATATATATATATATATATATATACACTAAAATATGTCTCAAAATATATTTATGTACATATATTCTCTATTTTTATACATTTCTGGAAATATACATTTAAAAGAAATCTTCAAAAACATGCAAAAAAGGCAGAAAAATATAATTGCAAAAATGTTTCAAAATATGTTTACTGATGCTGATGCCCTGAAACAACATACAGAACTAACAAATATTGCTACAAGTGTGATTGCATCATATAACAATTATTAATTATTAATAATATTAATAATGTTAATTGTCTGGCTGACTACATCTTGTATTAATTTTTCTGAAAAATCCTGTCAAACGTGCACAAACTGACAGTCACCAATCATAAGCTACAACTAAATATTGTAGAAGTTTAATTTTCTGTAAAGCTGCTTTGTAATAATTTGTATCAAAAAAGCGCTATACAAATAAACTTGAATTGAATTAAATGTATTTTTTTTGTCTCTAAAATACATTTAGGAATATATTTAGAAACATGAAGGTTGAAACTAAATAAGTTTTACATTTCAAATATATATTTCATTGAGCTTCACTGTTTACCATATACTTCAAATGTTTTGTGATTTATTTATTTATGGGATTGAATACACAGACAATGTACTACTATATAGAACTAATATATACTAATATATATATATATATATATATATATATATATATATATATATATATATATATATATATATATAGATATATATATATATATATATATATATATATATATATATATATTCTACTACTAACAAAAATGACAAAACCACATAAAATGATATAATATTTTTCAATATCTTTTCCAGCATCAAATAATCTGAGCTGCTCCACACTCATTTTATACTGTAGTTCTGTCCTCTTACTGTATATCAGACTCATTTGTGTCTGTTTTTATTTCCCCTGAGGAGTTTTATGTTGACTGAAACACAACTGAGACCTCCAGAGCTCTGAAAGAGCAACCTCTGAGCAAATAAACATCTCCTCTGGGTGATGACGGTGCACAGACACTGATTAGTCTCTGTTTCACAGCATTTCCTCATTTTGTTGGTCTTGTACGGTTTAAAGCTTTCAGAAGTGCTCAGATCACCTGCACACGACTCAACACTCATCCTCGCTTCCACAGGACGACTGCCTCCGGGAGCTCTTGGTTCAGGCTGTGTCCGGCAGGGGCGGACTGGCCATCGGGAACACCAGGACATTTCCCGGTGGCCTGACGGTCATTCTGGCCTGCCGGCTGCCGCTGTGTAGTTGATCAGGCTGACGTGCAACTGCGAATTAATTGACGGTTTTATGAATCTACGAATCAGGCAATCGCGGAGTGAAAATGACACTACCACATGACCAAACATCAGCGAAGCACTAACTAATTGACTATATCCAGAGGCAGGCTTAGGAAATCTTAGGAAATCGCGCAAAAAATGGAGCTGTAAATGCAAAGGAGGAGCAGAGACCGAACGAATAAAAAGGAGAAAAGACCTGGCCACAGATGCATCAAATTTCTGGATGAGCATTCTGGATTCCCAGACATTACAACAGCGATGAGGAGAAAATAAAAACAAACCATTCACTCTTGATCAATGAGTTATGCTGGAATATGAGCAGTCATTGTCACTGATTCGCGAAACCGCTACGAACTCCCGAACTGACTCAAATGATTCCCGATCCCGCTTCGAACTCCCGAACTGACTCAAATGATTCGCGACCAGATTACGAACTCCCGAACTGACTCAAATGATTCCCGATCCCGCTTCGAACTCCCAAACTGACTCAAATGATTCGCGAACCCGGTTTGAACTCCCGAACTGACTCAAATGATTCGCGAACCTGCTTTGAATTCCCGAAATGACTAAAATGATTCGTGATCCCGCTCCGAACTCCCAAACTGACTCAAATGATTCGCGATCCCGCTACGAACTCCCGAACTGATTCAAATGATTTGCGATCTCCAAATTGACTCAAATGAATCGCAAACCCGCTTTGAACTCCCGAACTGACTCAAATGAATCGCGAACCAGCTACGAACTCCCGAACTGATTCAAATGATTTGAAAATAATCCCCAAACTGACTCAAATGATTCACGAACCCGCTACGAACTCCCGAACTGACTCAAATGATTCGCGATCCTGCTCCGGACTCCAGAACTGATTCAAATGATTTGCGATCCCAAACTGACTCAAATGAATCGCGATCCCGCTCCGATTTCCCGAACTGATTCAAATGAGTTGCGATCCCCAAACTGACTCAAATGAATCGCGATCCCGCTCCGATTTCCCGAACTGATTCAAATGATTTGCGATCACGCTACCAACATCCCCAAATTATTCAAATGATTTGCGATCCCACTAGTTTTTAACAGATAGTGCTCTGACTTAGTTTTTGACCACACACTCAAATGGTAATGAAGAACAGCCCTACAGAATAGAATAAAACAGCCATACAATCTGCAGTATGAGACATGCGGTCAAATCAAGTTTTTTATTATTCTTCACATCCATCAATAAAAGTCATGTGGGTTTGGAACAACAAAGGTAAACAAGTAAATGGTGACAGAATTTTTTTTTTTTTTTTGAATGAATGCTTTAATTCTACTGATAATTGATTTTCAGTTATTTGTGCTATATTCTTTTTTCCTTAAAACAACCTAATAACAACATTAGTTGCTTGGTTTGTTGAACGGTTACTGTAATAAATCTATTTATACCATGGTATGTCTGAATATCTGATTCTGATCTGCTAAAAGGTGTACATTAAAATACTTTGATTCACAAGTAGTTCCAGTCAGTTTAATTACAATTAAAGTTTAATGTGCTGCTGCAATGACATACATGCAAACAAAACACTTTCACACAGAGATCGGAGATTAAAGTAATGTGAACTGATACATTTTGCATATAATTTATAGTCCAAAATGCAATGCTGTTTTACATTTGATTACTTCATTTTAATTCTGTACTTAAAATCTAATGCAAGACCTACCTAAAAAAACCCTGAAAGTCAGTTTATTTTATTTGTACCTTTACTCTGTTGTATTTATTTGTGCTGTTGCTTGTAGTTAGAATATTCTCAATAATATGATAATATATATATATTTTTTGAAAGTGTAGTTTTTCCATAAACATAGCACATACAACGGTACCAAAACCGTGACTCTAAAACTGTGAAACAAACCGAACTGTGAAAAAGTTGAACTGTTCCACCCTAATATTTACATAATCATTTGGCAGACGGACGCTTTCATTCAAAGCGACTTACAATAGATAAAATCTATAAAAAATAAATAAAACAAAAGGGGGTGGACAGTTCAGCTTTTGAGTCAGAGCAGGAACCTTCAGGTAAAGTTTAAGATATTAGCAAAACTAAACATGCTAGCTATACTCTTAGAACAATATATGAGCTTTCATGATTTATAAGATCATCAGTAGTAGGACTGTGATCATTGGGACATACAATTGATGGCTGCATAATTAATACAGATTATCGAAAGTGCTTATTTCATATTGCAGAGAAACTCAATGTGCAGAGTGAGAGAGAGAGAGGGGGATTCAGGGAAAGATGATAGGGACAGTGAATGCCTTGATACTTCTTGATACTTCATTTGATTATTTTGCCGTTCACAGGACGTCAGATTTTCACAGAGGATTTTGATTTATTTTTTTAAGTATAACCCAATTCAAACCACTGAAAGAGCCAAAGAGTTTATCAGTCTGGTGGACACATGAATTGGGTGGTGACTGCAGCAACAGAGGAGGCCTGGGATGGAGTCAAATTCCCTGATTTACTGTCCCAGTCGCCACTGGTGTCGGGTCTTTATTGAGGTCCTGGCGAGACTCAAACGAATCAAACACAGAGCTCGTCTGCTGTGGGACACTGGGTTACACTGGGCCGCTGCTCGCTCTCGGACGCTCACGAAAGCGCCTGACGTGAGGAACGTCTGAGAGGAGCCAAGTGTGCCATCTGTTGAGATGTGCTGCGTCATCGTGAAAAATAATTAAAGAATCAGGCAGAAACATGTGACTGGAAAAGGCTTTTCAAACCAGCCTGACGACTGGGACAGACTTACCGGGACAAACTCACCCGAGATCAATAGAGAGGAAAGAACAGGGTCTGAGGAGGACGGAGGCATGTGTCAGGAATACTGATGAATAATCTCATTCAGCTTCACGACATAATCGGATTTAAATACACTTTTTACTTGGAGTTTCCTCCGCTTGACCTTAAAGATACATCTTTATTATGGAACGGTTTATCAAAACCCTCCGGCAAAATGAGAAATGACAGAGCACATCACAGCCGGAATAGATCGATAGAACGATAGAACGATAGATAGAATGATAGATAGAACGATAGATAGATGATAAAATGATAGAACGATAGATAGAATGGTAGATAAATAAATAGATAGAACGATAGATAGAACAATAGATAGATAGAAAGAGAAAGAATGATAGATAGATAGATAGATAGATAGATAGATAGATAGATAGATAGATAGATAGATAGATAGATAGATAGATAGATAGATAGATAGATAGATAGATAGGACGATAGATAGAACGATAGAACGATAGATAGATAGATAGATAGAACGATAGATAGATAGATAGATAGAACGATAGAATAGATAGAAGAATAGATAGATAGATAGAAAGAATGATAGATAGAATGATAGATAGATAGAATGATAGAACGATCGATCGATCGATAGATAGATAGATAGATAGATAGATAGATAGATAGATAGATAGATAGATAGATAGATAGATAGATAGATAGATAGATTGATAGCAATTGCAATGATATTTCACATAATACTGATTTCAGTGAATGATCAAATAAATGTTTGAGCAGAAGAGAACTTCTTGCAAAGACTAAGGAAAAGCGATGATGGAGATGTTTTGGTGGAGTATGGAAAATATTTCCCAGGGCGGCTTGTGAGAGCTTTGTTTCCTTTGTGACTGATCGACTGATCCGAGTTTTACAGAGAGACACTGGATATTATGTAACTGTGTCTTGATGGATAGCACTCATGTTAGTAAGGTTATCTCAAGGTGAGACTAAACCATGAGGGAAATCTGACACAACCAGACTGAAGGAAAACTCACATGCAACGAAACTGTATTTAGATGATCATGATTTAGCAGTGTGCATGTGTTTTTAGCTGGATGCAGCTTTATTCATCAGCGAAGACATGAAGATCCAACACCTGACACTCCTTTAATTATCCTGAGATCTTTATCAGGGGAGCAGTCAGCTTTGGCAGATATCAGCATCAGATTTGTATGTCTGTTTGACAGAAGCATTTCAAGGACTTACAGTCAACACTGCAAACTGACAGTTTTACTGCGATCGTAATGCTGGTCTGTTCTTCAAGTGTTCCTGGCTCATTAATGAGTCTGTGATTGATATATTTATAGCTGGACGTCCTTGAGCACGCTGCCGGGTGGTGTTGAAGAAATGATTAAAAACTCACACGTAACAAAGAAGCAGATCTCCCGAGGCCGTTAATAGATGCAGCACAGACTGAGAAACACTTTCACTGTCCTGGAGCAAGATTTTATAGTATTTATGAAACATGTTTACATCATTTATGTCTAGGAGTGAAAGAAGGTGTCATTATCCAACACATCATCATGCATGTGTCAGAGTATCTTTACAAATTTTATGCATCAGAGACACAGTGGAAAATAAAATTAATTATGCAAAATAATTTTAATATAAAAGAGTATTCAAATACATTTACAAGTATTATTTTAATATCATTTGATCATCTTGCTTCAGCATGTAATCAGTTTGATTGGCAGGTACTGTTTGGAGCGCATCACATGTGTGAGACTGCAGGAACAAGCACAAACTGAAGATGACCACATGTGAAGAGCCTGGTTTGTTCTGCAAAAACAACACTGCTGCAAACATCTTAAGGTGTAGTGAGAAGGAAAGTGTGTGAGAGAAACTGGTGCTCTTTCAGCATTTTCCCAACCAATCGATTCAACAGTCCCTGATGAGGGCGATCAGGCACATCGTGCTCATTGCTGCAGAGATGCACACACACACACACACACACACACAGCTCTGATGCATGTTCCCAGGCATGGTTTACATTATCGTGTGCAATCCTTTTAAAATGTGCAACCTGCAGAAAATGTATTTCATCTGCAGAAGGTGCAGAATATTTTTGTTGTATCTGATCAGGAACGAAACCCCTTTCAGATATTTTGGAGATATGGTTGAAAATGACCTTCAGAGCCAAAAACACTTCTACTAAAGATGGATTATGAGGAGCCATGAGAGTCAATAAGCAGCAGTAAAGAGCAGAAGTGTGTCAACAACTCTACATGCATCAGTGACCTTTGACCTGACCTCCCTGACTCAAAGATGAGCAGATGGTTAGGAAGATGGACGGACAGACAGACAGACAGACAGATAGACAGATAGAGACAGCTGATGTCCTCAAGGGTCTCAGAACATAGTCTCCTTCAATTACAGTCTGGCCAAGTGCTGTACAATGAAGGAGTGCATTAGGATGAACTCAGAATGGACTCTCCTCTGTCTGCTCATCCTGTGCTTTCTGCAACTTGAACCTGCCGCATTAGAGCGGACTGTCAGCTTTCCACTGACGTTAGCTCAAATAGCTCAAATAACTCCGCTGTCTGAGGCAAGTCCATCGATCCCCGGGCTTCTCGTCCATTATCCAGCCTCCAGCCACGCACTGACATCCTCACTTATTTCATGTTGTTGTGTCTTATCTGAATCATTTGTAAAGAGAGTAATAAAATCACGTTGTGCGCTAATATACGGAGAGTTCTGCTATTAAAAATAGTACAATAAAAGATGAGGGAATCTAATCCAGCTCTCCTATGAAGCACTGAGCGTGTGTGTGTGAGAGAGAGCAGCATCTCGAGCGAGGTTCAGGAGGACTGTAATAGTGTCATGTGTCATTAGAGGGAGAGTCAGGTTTAATTATGGCAGGAAAGATAAAAGCAGTCAAGCAGCTCGTGGAGGGTTTCCACCAGTCTGTCTAGAGTTTATCACAGGTTCAAAGCATCTCTGTATCTCTCTCTCTCTCAAAGAAAATTACACTTTAACATCATTTTCCGGTGCACCACCATAACAACCTTCTGGCTGTATTTACACTACAAGCACTAATGTCTAAAGCCCATCATTTCACACACATCCCATTGTTTGTCCTTTCTGGTTGCATGTTAGACCACTTAAAGATGAGAAATGCAATTTTAGAGACAGACAGACAGACAGACAAACAGTCATGTTTTTATTTTTATTTTTTTAATACACGTACTTCACTACAGAAAACAAGCTCAAACATTCTATTTGACACGTTAGGTTTTTCATGGTAGAATTCAAACACCGTGTGTATGACATGAGGGCGAGAATATGACGACAGAAGTATGATTCTCTCTTTAAGATCCTCTCTGCTAATGGAATTACTGGACAGACTCTCAGCTCGTAAACAGACAGGAGATCCAGTTTCTTAGCATCTGTCATTCACTCACTGGGCTTTTAGCAGAACACCATTTAAAAAATCCTCTCCATGCACCTTACATGTGTGAGAGACGTTAAGCTGAACCCTGTCAGCCACACACAGACACACACACACACAGCTGCTGCTGCTGAGGCTTAATCAGAACATTTACAGTCAAGTGGCTCAAGCTAATTCACCTTAATAGCATGTCAAGAGCATTTTTACATGAAATATTCCCCAATTCTGCAGAGTTCCACAGCGTGCTAATACGTCTGTCCTGCCTGCAGAGCGAGATTGAACACGGTCTTTATCAAGGCACAGAGGCTCTTTAGGTTGACGAATAGATACTCGCAGCGCTTCTGCACAATTTCCCTCTTTTAATTGTGTTATTCAAAGGAAAGAAGAGTAATGACCGAATCTCTGCGCTCCTAAGACTCATTTCTCTGCTGGCTTGTTGTGGGATCGGTTTTCTCTAGTCTCTGCTGTGCTTTCTTTCTTTCCTTCTCTTTCTCTCTATTAAAAGTAAACTGTGTAATTTTTGTGCCACTATATCAGCAAACAGAATTATAAAACTACTGATTGTTTTCAAGGAGCTTCTTCATGTTTACTCCACAGATACAGAACGCCTACATCACACTCATGCTACTGCCGCAACAAAACTAGACTACAATCAAATTAGGTTGCTTGGGTGTTAAATACATTGTATTTTAAATATGCATGTAAATATATTTTATATATGCATGTTATACACATCCATATTTCTTTGTGCTAATGAATTTGATAAAAAATGGCCGATAACAAGAAGACTTCTATGGAAGTTCATGTTTCCACCACAGGGTAAAAAAACAAAAAACAAAAAAAAGTTACATGCAACGTTTTGTGAGTTATGAGTTATGTAGCTCTGTCGAGATGTATAGAAATCATTATATAGAATAAGATTCCAATTATAAAAACCAGTAGCAACACTGGCAATTGTGAGAAAATAAAAACTGAGAAAACATTGCAATTACTTTAATTCATTCATTTATTCAATCATTAATTCATTCTGGGGGGAGGGGGGTGCAAGATATAAAGAACTCCGAGAAAAAGAAAAAAAAAAAAGTAAGATGTAAGCTGATAAATTAATCTGTGAATTTGAAAAAATAGTGACAAACTGCAAGATGTAAACTCTGTGTAGTAAAAGCACGATTATGACTTTATAACTTGCAAATGAGAAATAAACTCACAATTCTGATAAAAAATAAATAAATCAGAATTGAGAGATAAAAAGTTGCAATTACATTTTTTATTTTTAGATTCTGTGGCGGAAACAAGCTTCCATAGATTTCTGAGCTGGTCAGATTCAAGGACGGATCTGAGATTTCTCAGTAAACAGATCCGGCTCGGACCAGGTCAGATGTCAAGATCAGATTTCAACAGGTCAGTTTCAGCAGGTCAGTTACAGTAAGTGCAGAAAGAGGAAGTGTCATGTTAACAGACAGGAAGAGAGGATGCTACAAATCATCTGAACTCTGCATTAACTTGTGTCTATTCTGTGTTGTGGACACACACACAAACACAGGCTGAAGCTCTAATATAAGTTGTTCCTCAGTAACAAGCCTGAGCCCATAAATCGCCCTGACTAGTGAAGACATCTCTCTTTCTCGCTCTCTCAGCAGGAGATCCTTTTAAGATTTACAGTGTCCCAGAATGAGAGAGAGGCTTGTCGGAAATAGTGATTCACAGCTGATAGTGTATGTTCACTTTAAAGAGTTAGTTCAACCAAAAATATATAATCTGTCATCATTTACTCACTTTCTTATTGTTATTTGGTGAAAATGGTTGTTTGTTTCCATCTAAATAGTATGGATGGGATCAGAAAGACAAGAAAATGATGCAACACGCCATGAAAGTATCATAACAGTAATCTATATGACTCACGCTATTTACAAATCTTTTGAAGTCAATTGATGCTTTGTGTGAGGAAAATACTGAAATGTAACGATTTACTCAGTGATCATTTTTCCATTGAGCTATTAATATCAAGCTGTTGAGCTGTGATTGGTTCATTTAATCAGCAGTTTTGAATAGGATCAGTCTAATTCAGTAGTGTAGCCAGAAAAGAGACTCTCGGTGTGCATTTGAAAATCTGGGTGTGCCACATTTATTGTCAGATTACTGTGCAAAATTATGGGATAGTATTTTTGTCACACTGCTTCCGTCCAACCATACTCCTAGTGTTAATTTGCAGGTCGTGTCAAAATGTAGTTAATTGTTAAATGTAATAATTTTCTTCCAAATACGATAATTTTGAACTTTAGCTATTTCATTTTGTTTATTTTTCATTACAATTTATTCACTTACAATAAATAAATTACAATATATAATTATAGGATTAAAATGAATTGTAGTTGCTCAATATAGATCTTTTTCCATGTTTTTGTAATGTCTGGGAAGCCAGAATGCGCATGCATCAACAGAAACATTTATTAGCTGAACCCTGTTTTTTTTTACGTGCCATTTATAGCAAGCCATATTACAGATGATATTACAGATGCTTTGTCAGATTTAAGTTGAAGCGCGTGCCGAACCGTGTGTGGTGAACCGAACGGTTTGGTTTTTTTTATTTCAGCAAACCATACCATCCCTATTACCTCAATAATCAATCAATTACAGGCCTAAAACAATCATGCCCGAGCAGACGGATATTAGTACATCTCATCACACCGGCACCCTCGTCTAAATCAGTTGTATGGTCTGGTTTTCAGTCTAAAACAGTTGTGTCAAGTATAAATGTCTCGTCTGTTTCGGGAGGTGCGCGCGCAGTCAGCGGAGGCTCGCACCTTTTTTTCTCAGATTTTGAAAAATCTTCGCGATCGACTTAAAATGCTTCCAAGATCGACTTGTCGACCGCGATATAGCGACCAACTTTTTTTGAGCAAGCATTGATTATGCGTGACACAGTCTCAATTTGTGGGAGACATGTATTGGGCTTCAAACGCTGTGCGCGCACGCGCTACGCGGGACGGGTGGTCACCCTACCTGGCACACCAGTCTAGAGTGTGTCCACCTTTGTGTGTGGGTCCATGTACATGCTGAATCGACAGGTAAAAAAAAGCCTCAAGTCCAAATATTCATTTATCACCAATCACCTGTTTGACAAACACTTCCTGCTAAGATGTCCAGATCTGAATTAAACGAAATCTCAAACATGCTCCGAAGTGCCGATCTGAATCAACCGAGTCGCGAACAGGCTCCGAAGTGCCGATCTGAATCAAACGAGTCGCGAACAGGCTCCGAAGTGCCGATCTGAATCAACCGAGTCGCGAACAGGCTCCGAAGTGCCGATCTGAATCAACCGAGTCGCGAACATGCTCCGAAGTGCCGATCTGAATCAACCGAGTCGCGAACATGCTCCGAAGTGCCGATCTGAATCAACCGAGTCGCGAACTGGTCCGAAGTGCCGATCTGAATCAACCGAGTCGCGAACATGCTCCGAAGTGCCGATCTGAATCAACCGAGTCGCGAACAGGCTCCGAAGTGCCCATCTGAATCAACCGAGTCGCGAACATGCTCCGAAGTGCCGATCTGAATCAACCGAGTCGCGAACAGGCTCCGAAGTGCCGATCTGAATCAACCAAGTCGCGAACATGCTCCGAAGTGCCGATCTGAATCAACCGAGTCGCGAACAGGCTCCGAAGTACCGATCTGAATCAACCGAGTCGCGAACAATATATATATATATATATATATTCTAAGTAAACAACAATAGCCCAAGTTTAGTAAACATTTTTTATTGAGACTATAAAAAATAATTCTGCATCTATTTTTAGATGTGCCAGCTGCCACTGTGGGTGGCACAGGCACACCCTGGCACACCCGTGGCTACGCCACTGGTCTAATTTATGAAGTAATTTAGACCGGGTTTCTTTTCATCATTTTCATTTCAAGATTTTCCTCAAAGCATTATATGACTCTAGAAGATTTGGAAGTTGTGCCTGAGTCATATAGACCAAGTCTTGATACTTTTAAGGTACATATTCTTGTAATTCATGAACATTTTAGATAACAACATTTAGATCATTTCCACTGTAAGTCAGAGTATTTTCTCAGAGTCTTTGTTTGTTCATAGCTGATTTGTTTTTGATTTTTTTAATTGCTTGGCAACAGATACAAATGCTCAGAAATCTATGAGCCTTTCATTTCTCAAGAATGTTATTAAAATACAGTGTCTATACGGCAGAGCAGATATCTGAAATGTAATAAAACCCCTAGAGCTCCAGGACTCATTGTTAGAAGTGAGAAACCATGGCAAAATCTTCAATTATTTCTTTAGTCAATTGAAATGTGTCACTTTAGCAATGATGATTGTCTATATCACATACACAAAGACATGTTTAATACTGCTTCTGAATGAACACATAGACACAAATAAAACACTATAATAAAAAAAAAAACTAGATTAGACAACATTATCAGACAGACTAAACTACACAATCATAATCAGAAGGACTAAACTATAGTATCAGACAAACTAAACTCTAGCATTCGACAAACTACAACATAATCAGACATACTAAACTACAACATCATAATCAGACAGACTAAACTAGAGTATTAGACAAGCTACAACATTATCAGATATATTAAACTCTAGTATCAGACAAGCTACATTATCGGACAGACTAAACTCTAGTTTAAGACAAACTACAACATAATCAGACAGACTAAACTGCAACATGTGAGAGACTAAACTAGTATCAGACAAGCAATACCATTATTAGACATTAAACTCTAATATTAGACAAACTACAACATTATCAAACAGAAAATCCAATATTAAACAGACTACAACATTATTAGACAAACAATAATATAATCATTTAAAAACCCTAAAATCTGATAAACTCAAGTTATGCAAACCAGAACATTGCAATTAGTCATTTTAAATCAGACACAAAAGAAGCCAATAACAACACATCTTAAAACCCTCTAATACCGATTAATCAGAATCCTATTATCAGACACAACCAAACCCTATAATCAGACACTGGGACTTCAGGATGTGAAGTACCTCATCTCTCTCAGACACACCTGCAGCAGAGCAACACAGGTCAAAGAGCCGGAGATGTTTTATATAAAGTGCTTTTATAACCTTTAAAATATCTGATTCTTTGCCAATGCTCTCAGAGCAGCAGAAGCCAGATGAACAGAGAGGACAGTACATGCAATTAAATTAAAGAGAAAAGAATTATTGATCCACAGAGTTCGCAGTGCGAGACACAGCAGGACAATGTGTCGTTCATTTGTCTCGAAACCACACCGCAACATGCAAGATGAGAGCTTTCCTGAGGCCCAATTTACTCTCATCTGCTCCTGTATGTGTGTGTGTAAGTATGTGGGTTGTGCTGACAGTTAATATCCTTCTTTTAAGAATATGGTTCTGCGGTACCTGGAATCGATTACAGGAGGACGACAGGCGACGCTCCTCACAGGAAACTGCTGCATTCCCTGGGGCCTCTTACACTCACCGCCTGAAAAGTGCTGAGCACATGGAGCCGCACTGAAACAGAGCATCTACTCAACTATCTCTCTACCGTCTCCAGGACGAAGCAGGTCGTGCAAACCGGACCTCAGAGAGACGAAAACGACAACAATGAAGCCATTCAAATTACATCCGGATCCTTTATCTTCCTCCAGCTGACAGCGTTGAGTTTGCAGCATTTGCACTGATTCCTGAAAACTAATTAGGAAAAACATAATGCTTTCATGAGTCATTCATCATGAGCGCTATTGTGCTGGGGAAGCTGCTTTGAAACTGTAACGCGTCAAGCTACAAGCTTCTCGCAGACTGAAGCAGTTAAACAGGTCAAGCTAGTGTTTGAGTAATTAGTTATCAACTCTACAAGCTGCTGACAAAACATTAAAGCTGTTTAAAGGGGAAATATGCATTGAGAAAGAGTTTAATACATGCTGCTGCAAATATTTTGCTACAAAAAAATCCTGCATATTAAGCATTTTTGAATGTATAAATCAGACTTTGCAATGCTACATAGAGAAAAGGGCTTATGAGAGCATTTCTTTACCTGTAAAGCTACAGATACAAAACATAAAAGTTAAAAGTTCACTCTAGACAATAAAAAACGAATCAGTGCACCATTCCACGCACTCCAGACAGTAAAAACCAATCACGGCGCACCATTCCACGCACTCCAGACAGTAAAAACCAATCACGGCGCACCATTCCACGCACTCCAGACAGTAAAAACCAATCACGGCGCACCATTCCACGCACTCCAGACAGTAAAAACCAATCACGGCGCACCATTCCACGCACTCCAGACAGTAAAAACCAATCACGGCGCACCATTCCACGCACTCCAGACAGTAAAAACCAATCACGGCGCACCATTCCACTCACTCCAGACAGTAAAAACCAATCACGGCGCACCATTCCACTCACTCCAGACAGTAAAAACCAATCACGGCGCACCATTCCACGCACTCCAGACAGTAAAAACCAATCACAGCGCACCATTCCACACACTCCAGACAGTAAAAACCAATCACAGCGCACCATTCCACACACTCTAGAGTCTAGACAGTAAAAACCAATCACGGCGCACCATTCCATGCACTCCAGACAGTAAAAACCAATCACGGCGCACCATTCCATGCACTCCAGACAGTAAAAACCAATCACGGCGCACCATTCCACGCATTCCAGACAGTAAAAACCAATCACAGCGCACCATTCCACACACTCTAGAGTCTAGACAGTAAAAACCAATCACGGCGCACCATTACACACACTCCAGACAGTAAACACCAATCACAGCGCACCATTCCACACACTCCAGACAGTAAAAACCAATCACTCTCATTTGATGAAGCACATTCGATTATGAACATAGCTTGTCATTGTTAGTTGCTTTTATTAATGCCATTTATTATTTTTATATAAAATTATTTTGGTCATACTTTAGTATAGGGTCCAATTCACACTAATAAGTAGTTGCTTATTAGCATGTCTATTATTAGCATATTGGCTGTTTATTAGTGATTATAAAGTACATATAATGCATGACATCCATAATCCTGCCCAATAGCCTAAACTTAACAACCACCTTATAAACTATTAATAAGCAGCAAATAAGGAGTTAATTGAGGCAAAAGTCATAGTTAATGCTTAGTTAATAGTGAGAATTGGACCCTAAAATAAAGTGTGACCATTATTTTAAATTAATAAAGCACTTAGTACTAGTCAACTAAATGAGTGTAACATGTTAAAGATGAATGCACTTTTGGAAGTTGAATGTAAGGGAAAAGTCATTTTGGAATTTCTGTAGTTTAATGTGATGTTCTTTATGTTCTTGTTCATGATTCAATTTTATTTTATTTCTGTAATTAATTTATAGCATTAACAAGAGGACCCGCTGAACTCATTTTTGGAAGCGATGACTGATGAATGTATTTTTAGTCCAGTGACTGTATATAAGATTAGTACTGTCCAAGTTCAGAGGCTGTCATATGTGGATCAACTTACTACGTTGTGGATTTTAATCAGTTTCGATATGAAAAATAACTTCCATATTGATTCAATGGCTTTATTGCACTTTTAGAAAAAAAGTATCATGTTTTTATTGCATTTTGAGTGTTTCTAATGTTATTATAACCTAAAGATGCAATGTGAAAGTATGACATTTGTCAAGTATGGTAACCTATACTCTGAATTGGTGCTCTACATATAACCCATCCAAGCGCACACACACAGCAGTGAGTAGGGAACACACACACCATGAACACACACCCAGAGCAGTGGGCAGCTATTTGCTCCAGCGCCCAGGGAGCAATTGGTGGTTCAGTGCCTAGCTCAAAGGTATTTCGGCCATGTGGTCAAATGGTTAGAGAATTGGACATGTAACCCTAAGGTTGCAGGTTCAAGTCTCAGTGCCGGCAGGAGTTGTAGGTTGGAGGAGGTGGGGGTCATGAACAGTGCTCTCTTCTACCCTCAGTACACATGGCTGAAGTGCCTTTGAGCAAGGCACTGAACCCCCAATTACTGCCCGGGTGCTGGAGCAAATAGCTGCCCACTGCTCAGGGTGTGTATATTTATATATAGTTTTAACCTTTTGTAACACACTTTTAGTTAGACTCTCCCCAACACAGTTTTATGGTTTTGCAAAAAAAAAAAAAAAAAGCCAGAGAACGTTTATTCAGAAAGAAAAAAAAAAAAAAACCTTGAGGCACATTAGGCCGACCCAGAATCCAATCCCTCAGAAACTCATCAGATTTCCACAGGGTTCAAACCATTCACAATCTCACATACTGTATACATCCACACTCCCTATGTGTTTATTCCATCTTTTTGCCTAATCTAAATATATTTTCAGTTGCCGATATGATTAGCGCTCTCAGCTACACATTTTATATGCATTCTGAATCATCTTGTTTGAACATAACCAACTAAAAGTATTAATGCTACTAACATTGTATTTTCCAGAAGTGTGACTGCAGCTGCTTAAAAATAGAGCAGCTGTTCCAATAATAAACTACTTTTTCCTGTAGGAATATAATGTTGCATCACTGTTTTTATATCACACTGTATTAGAGTACTGCAAATGTTTTCTCTGCACTCTCTGTCATTGTTTTATGCTGCAAATACTGCTCTTAAATCATGGAATGATATATTATATTGCATTGTTATACTATTGTTTTTGCTGTATTTTGGATCAAACAAATGCAGGCTTGGTGAGCAGAAGGGAATTATTTTAAACCATTAAAACTTTTACTGTTCAAAAAGGTTTGACTGGTAGTGTGCATTTGAAAATATATAAATATATGGCCTTCAATGCTCTTATCGTACTTCTATTTTGAGATACTTTATTGTAATAGTTTTTCAATATGGTAGCTTGAATGTGGTTTAAATTGAGTAGCTTGACGAACTACATTTCTACATTTATAAAATATAAAAATGTGCATTTCTTAATGACCTTTAAACTTTTGAGTGTTTGCAATCCATTTAGACACATCAACCACTAAAGCTGCTCGAAGAAAACATTAACTCTATTATATTAAAATATATTAAAATATCAACTCAAGGGAACAAATGAAAAACGAACGAGTCTCAATGAAAGGTGGTACTCTTCTGCTCTCTCGTCTTCATGGATCACATTGAGGATGGTCTCCTAGATTAATTCGACTCAGATGAACTGATTGGAGGTTTGTTTTCATGTAGGCCGTAGATATATCTTCATTAAACCTCATTTTATAAGTCAATTAAAGTGACTCACGAGACACTCACAGATGTCACCAGCGTTTTTAATTCCTGTGAATATCCACTTATCTATTAACCAGAGCGAGCTCATCTTGACAAATGCGTCTCTAGTTGCTAAACTGATCAATAAGCAGAAATCAGCTCGAGTAAAAATGATTATCATTGAAATCAGACGATGAGGATCCTCTCAGTCCGCAGGTGGTTTCATTTCTCCCTCTGTGACAAGGGCGACATCAATTACAGGAATCACAGCAAATTTATTCCCTCACCGTGCCTTCACTCGCTGAGTCGCTATTGATTAGAAACAAAATGGAGACATTCAATTATGGGTAATTGGGTTTGATTAACATATGCAGTACACGGTTTGCGCTCCACAGGGACGAGTCGTCTACAATCAGACACTTGTGACCCGAGCGGTGCATTGATCAAACACGGCACTAGTGCAGGATGAGCATCTCACTGAACCTCCAGAATACACTCAGACCAGGACGAAGAACTCAAGATGGATGTGAACAGATCAGGTCACCAAGTGAACCTGTGATTGAACTGGACACTAATGCAAGGATTTTAAAGCTTCACAGTCTAAGCTTCACATAAAAACAGGGGTTTTCAAACTTCAAGATTCCCTAAACGTGTCCCTGCTGGAGCACAAGACCAGGGGTATATTTGTAGCAATAGGCAAAAAAAAAAAGTAATATTTTATGCCAAAACCATTAGGATATTAATTAAAGATTATGTTCCATGAATATACTGTATTTACTGTAAACATATCAAAACTTAATTTATGATTTAGATTTTTTTGCACCCTCAGATTCTAGATTTTCAAATAGTTGTATCTCGCCATTGTCTGATCCCAATAAACCATAAACCATAAATCAATAGAAATCTTATTTATTCAGCTTTCAGATGGTGTATAAATCTCTATTTCGAAAAATTTACACTAAACTTTGTTTTAATAAAAAAAAGAAATATATATATATATATATATATATATATATATATATATATATATATATATATATATATTAGTAATTTTGTTTTATGTTTTAGTCACTTAGTCAAGTTTTTTTTCAGTTTTACTTATTAAGAGTACAATCCTTTTTCTTTCCTTTTTTTATTAGATCAGTAATGTCATGATAATTTTATATATGAAAATAATATATAGACTACCATTCAAATCTCTGGAAAAGAAATTAATATTTAATTCAGCAAGGATGGATTCAACTTGACTTAAAAATGAAACATTTATAATGTAACAAAGGATTGCACAACTGCTTATGTAATTTTGTGTTTGAATATTTTACAAATAAACTTCTGTTTGAAATGCTACTAAAAATCTTCAGCAATGCTTCCTGAATTAATTATTATTCTTTGCTTGGACACAAATCCACTGTTAAAAAAAAATAAAATAAAAAAAAATAAAAAAAAATTCATATATTATACTTATTCCAAATTTGAAAGCACGATATTCCTTCAGTTAAATCTTGAAGAAAGAATGTTTAAATCAGTGTTATTTTTTAAAATCATTTAGATACTTAAATATTCTACAAATATTTTTAATTAAATGATTTTTTTATATATTTTTTTGTTTAATCTCTAGCTTTTATTCAATTTTATTTCAGTTTTAGTTTTAGTTAAACCAAGTAAAAAAAAATGTATATATATATATAGCTTTGGCAACTAGATGATGTTAATTAACTAGTTAATGTTTATTATATTTAAGTGGCTGGTTTTTAATGGTTTTAATTTAGTTCACTATAATAACCCTGAAAAAAAAAAAAAAAAAACAAGATAAAGGCATTAAATAAGAGACTTTTTTTTTTTGTCAGTGTTGTGCTTGAGTCTCCACAAGTCAAATCCTCTGTCTCGTCTCTTTCTGGTCCAGTTTCTCTCTCAGTAAGGCTGCTCCAGTCAGCAGATGAATGCACAGATGCTGAGAGCAGGTGTATGTATATTTCAGCAGCTCAGCGGCTGGACATGAAGCCACTTACACGAGGACGCCGCACTCAGGAGACACACACACACACACACACACACACACAGTCAGTCCGTGGACTCTGGCATACAGATGCTGGCTGTTGACTCTCATTTGTCAGACGGGTTTCGCCTGGAGCCCATGAAAGGTCAGGATGCATGTTCACATGTGTTCTTATGTATGTCTGCTGGGAGAAAACTCAGAAACACTACAGTCATCCTACAGTCACAGGGAATTGAGACTCCATCACTACACATCCCAATACAACAGCCACGTTATCTATAGTACACGCTACACAGGAACACATTTAAACCAAACTTAAACTAAATTCAGCTGGATGATGACAACTGTGTTCTGTAAATTAGCTTTATATAGTAGCTGAACTGAATTAGTTTACATTGGATGAACTTTCCAACATTGAGAAATTATTGAACTGAACTGAATCAACATTCAACTGAACTCTGAATGATGACACTATTGACACTATATCTGTAGAGCGGAGATTTAACTTTGCATCATTGGCACGGTTACAGTATTTTAATGCTTTGAAGCATTCTGCATATACAGTAGTGCAGTATAAATAAACATTATTGTAATTAATTTCTTCAGATATTATCCAGCATATAACATACTGGCGGGAAAATCACGTGTTGCTCATTAACACTTTACTGGGAGCCTTTATATATTTAATGCATTACACAATCATTTTTAATGCAAGAATTATGCCTTTAATGCACATTATAATGCATTGTATGATTTCATTAATAAATGTAACCACAGATATAATACTTTATAATAGGCTACTTATATATTTATGATTCCACCTTGAGAAAATGTAATGCATTAAAAACATTCAACAAAACAAGCATTTCGGATGGAACAAGGAATAATGCATTTTAATTTTGTCTACAATTATTTATGAAAATATATAATGCATTATAATGTACATTATTAATAACTGCATTATAAACTGCAGGTCAAAAGTTCACATTTTTTTTCGAACTATTTTGCTCACCAAGGCTACATTTGATTAAAAATACAGTAAAAACTGTAAAGTTGTGAAATATTGTTACAATTTAAATGAACTGTTTCTATGTGAATACATATTGAAGTATAATTTATTCTTGTGATCAAATGTGTATTTTCAGCTTCATTACTGCAGTCTTCAGTGTCACATGATCTTCAGAAACCATTATAATCTGCTGATTATCATCAATGTTTGTTGAAAACATGGCACATTTTATTTTAGTTTTTTAGTTTAGTTTTTTAGGATCCTTTGATTAATAAAAACTTTAAAAGAACAGCATTTATTAAAAAATACAAAACCTTTGTTACATTATAAATGTTACTGCCACTTTTAATCAATATAATGCATCCTTGCTGAAGTTTACATTTTTGTAAAAAATATTTTTCAACCCAAACTTTTGAAAAGTAGTGTATCAGGGTTTACACGGTAACACTAAGCAGCAAAAACTTTTTATTATCAAGATTGATAATAATGTTTCTCAATCACCGAGTCATATTGTATATTTTTATATTCTACATTTTTCTCCTCCACTGAATATCCTGTGGTGCTTTACAGGAGTAAAATAGGTTGCGAATGATGTTTCATGTTGAATTAAAGTTGAGAGAAAGTCCTGTTCTCCAGCGGTGACATCACTGTAAACTGCAGCACAGACAGACTCTCAGGACAGCTTCCTTTCTCCGTCTCTGTCTGTTTAATTCAGCTTTCTTCTCTGATCTGAGTGATTAGGCATTGTAATAGGGCTGAGCAGGAGTGCTCCTCTGTGAAATATTAAAGAGGGAGTCTGTGCTATGCCTGATGAATCCTGCAGTTGTGCTGCTCTGTAATGAGCGCTGGAGAGCCACCATCTCTCAGGAAACGCTTAAGATTTGATGAGATTGTGAGAGCCGACTGTAAAACACAGTCAAACTTCTGTACTCTCTGCCTGCAGCCGCACGCCAGCTGTTGCATTATTCACAGTGAAATAACACACGCTTTACATCTACCTGTACACTGTTTGCTTCAGTCAATCCTGCAGCGGTATGAGGAAAGCAGCCCAAGTGGCACAGATCGCTCAGCATGGCATAGAAGTCTACTACATTTACTACTTGCACAGAATGTATTACAGTTGTCTCAGTTCATTAACGTGTATTGGCCCTATCATTTAAATAAATAAACTTATCAAATGGCCTACTACACTGCTGTCACATGACCTCACTATATTGCATATTTAATTCAGCCAATGCTCAGTTTCAGTTACCTCAGAAATAAAAGTTATCTTGCATATTTAAATAATTTTTATTGTGTGTTTAAATATTTTTCGTAAATTTTTGCAGTACTGAGATGTTTTTACATTTTTGATTTTTGAATTGATGTTCATTAAGATTAATAACCCCAAAAATAAATAAATATATAAATAAATAAAATGTAGTATACTAGTAGTACATAAAAAAAAAAAAAAAAAAACTTGAAACTTTTTAGTTAAAAAATGATTTTTTTTTTTTACATTAAATTATATATAAAATATTATATTTAATAATATTTTTGATGAGCATTTTGTAGAGATGAGTAGTGAGTAGTGATGTCTATGCAACGACATAATAAAGATTCTAAATTCTAAAAATGAATGTTCATTTCATGCACAGTATACAATACTGCAAAAACAGTGGTATGTTACTCCGAAGATTCCCAGTGACCCGTCACGTCATCGTATGGTTTACAGTCTGCATCTGTTAGAAACACACAGCAGAAGAGCAGTGATGCAGCACACGCTTCATGTTCTCACACAACAGAATATGGAGACGAGAGACAAGTCCACTTGAGTGTTTCATGTTCCTGCTTGGGTCGAAACAATAGCTGAGAGACGAACCCTAGAGAGGAAGGATTCATACAGCTGCACGCTGAACACATTCATCAAACACATGCATGCAGACGTGCAGAAACACACACACACACACACACACCTCGGCCTGGGATCTGAGACTCTGTCCTGCACAAGGACAGGTCATCTGAGAGAGAAAACAACAGATAACACACACCAGAGCGCTGAACCACAGCCTAGTGACACAGATACTCAAGAAAACACACTGGAACAAGACAGGTTAGGAAACAAGAAAACCACTCTAGTCCAGTTGAAGATTTTAAAAACATAACAGGTGAAAACTTTTTTTTTTTTAATGCACTAGTCAATTTTGGGTTATTTGGCTTTTATGGAGTTTCAGACCAGTGGAAAGAAAACATGCAAAATACACTTTCAGGTGTTTATTTTATAGCACTTTATCTATCTGTGTCTATACATTTTAAAATCCAACACATATCTTTAAAGGCACTTTAAGTAAGAAGCAATGGAAATCAGAAATTGGATGGATTGCTGTCACAATGTCATGGCATTTTTTGGCATGGCATGTTTTTTTTTTTTACAATGTGTGTATTTCTGCATTTAAAAGCACTGCATCTTAGTAATGCAAACTCAAAACTCTGTTTGACTAAAGAGTAAACAGTCTCTCTCATGAGGATCTGCTGTCTATGCAGTTCCCTGTGAAGCCTCTGAGCCTCGGTTTCTCTCCATGAGGCCAAACTCACGCCGAGTAAAATCTACACTCTCTCCAGGAACCGCTTCAGGTGATCTTTCTTACAAACAACCGTGACGAAGCCTCATCTGTGAGTGTGTTCATGTTTATACACTTTAAACCGTGCAAGATCATTCCTCTCAGAAAATCATGTCAAATGTTTCTCTTAAAAAAATGTTTAGGGAAAAAATAGACTTAAATGAGACAATCCAGGGAAATTAACCATAACAGTAAAAACAAAATAAAATATAAATAAATACATAAATGAATAGGGAACATATTGGACAATTCCATTTTCCAAATATATAATTAAAATACATTATTAATTTATGCATGCATACTAATTTTTTAAAAGCTCTGTTGTTTTCACTGTAATAATTAAAGTGAAATGTAATAATAAAATAATGCTAAAATAATAAATGAAGCCACATTTAACATTAATCATCAGGACCAAAACAACACAGTTTGTATGATTTGCATACATAAATAAATATACATTATCTTCAATTATATACTGTATAGAAAACTGAAACAATTCAGTATGTTCCAAACAGTTAGTTAGTCAGTCAGTAAGACATTAATACATTTTTAATATAATTTTAGGAGATGGAACATGTTTTCATGAGATGCGACACACACAATAACTGTGAAGAGAATAACTTTCAACTGAGACTCTCACACATATCCAATCTGAGCTAAATCCTAAAACCTAGCGGAGAACTCTTCTACAACTCATAATGTGAGATTCAGGAGAAACATCTGGAGACTGGAGCAAAAGTCTCCATTCATTCTCAGTGCTGTCTCAGCAACACAAGCTCAGCTGACTCTGACAAAGGCACTGCTGCACAATGCATCATGGGAGCGTGCGGTCGCAGCGCAGATGACCCAGAATATTTTCTGCTGACATTCCTTGGAGGCGAGGAAACTTGTGTGCAAGCTAAAACTGGGTTACATAACATCATCCTAATATAGTCATGCAGGTAAGGCTTCCGAATGACTTATAAACAGCACAGACCTGCTCATTTCTCAAAAACACAGTCTCTGCAATAAAGAAAAAATTCTCCTTCCAGAAATTGGCCTGTTAGCGCTTATTCAGATGTGGCTGTATGGTGTGAAAATGCCCCTTTCTTTCAAGGAATCACATTTAAGGTGAAGTATGTTTCCTCGGTGTTAAAACACTTGTATCCAGGTTTAATATGAAGGTCTGTTGTCTTCAAGAAAGAAAGAAAAAGAAAGAAAGTCATTATTTTTGCACTCGTGTGGACATTGCTGTTGCAAAAAAAATAAAATAAAAAATAAATCCTATCCTAAAAAATGTCTTAACATTTAGCAGTCCACTCAAATGAAGATATTAACACCACAGCGTGCATCTCGAAAAACAATTCTGCTGATTTGCAAAAACTGGCCTAATATTGCCTATTGGTATGGGGTAATATTATTTTTGCACTTGCATTGTCACTATGGTGCAAAAAAAACAAGTGTATGACTTTTTCTTTCAAATGAATACAATCAGGTTATATTAAAAATATCTTCATGGAACATGATCTTAACTTCATATCCTAATGATTTTTGACATAAAAGACAAATCTGTATTTTTGTCCCATACTATGTATTGTTGGCTATTGCTACCGACATCCCTATGTGACTTATGACTGCTTTTGTGCTCCAGGTTCACATATATTTTGCATACATACTGCTGCAAAAGTACGTGTAGCATTTTACGTGACCACACAACTGCTTGTGCACGAGAAATAAAGATTAGATGACGTTAAAGATAGCCGCTAATGTGTGAGTGGTGAGAAACGTGCAGATGTGCAGACCACGGGTCCCACAAGTGCATTCAAACAGGCCAGCAGAACTGTTGAAAGAGCAATAAATGTTTCAAGAGCAAGAGCTTTTAAAAACTCACCCAACAGCGCTGGAACTTAACTTAATAATTATTTAAAAGCTTGTGTACATGAGTGTGTTGCCACCATTTAGAGTCTGTGTGTGTGTGTTTGAGAAAGAGAGATTGCTATGTAATTGAATAGGACAGATACATGCACAGAAGAACAATTCCCCTCCTCCAATCCCATCAGCCCTGAGCATCATTACACACATGCAGTGTTCGGTAGGGAAAGACGGCTTCTGTAATTTCCATTCAGTGAGACGGGAAAAGGCACTGAAGCTATGAAACCGCTTAATCAAAGCTTTGATGGATTTTCTAATGCTGTTGCATGCATTGCAATTTGCTCTGGTATTGATTATTTTAGAATAGTGGACAAATTGAATTTTACGATTAACACAAACAGCCAGAGAACATGCAGAGCCCTCATTTATAAAATGCACATATGATAACTAATTTTCACTAATTGGAACAAATAAGGATTCATGAAGGCAAAGTCTGACATAAAATGTTCTTTACATGTACTCCAACTGAAGAGCATGTGTAAAAATGTTTTCCGGTATTATCAATAATTAATCCAAATGTTTATTAAAATGTTAAGATAAATAGACAAATATATATATAAGGTTTACATTTATATAAGGTTATATTAGTTAACAAAAATAAAATAATAAAACCACAAGTCTCTTGAAATAAAATAAACATTAAATGAATAAAATAAAATTGCAAAACACCACTTAATGACAAAAACTTTAAATTAAAATGAAAATATAACAAATATAAAAATGAACATTTATTTATGAAAAAGTCTAAAAAGAATTAGCTGTAATACCGTATAAGTTTTATAGCAAATATTTTCAATAAGATATTGTTTTTTGTTTTAAATTACTGTTAATATATTTGACTATTAACTGAATGAAAGAAAAATGCAATTAAAAGTGTACAATACTACATTAGTAGGTATTGTCATTTGTTTTGTAATTTTTCACATATTTACACAATATTTCTACTATTTTCTGCTTTTGTGTTAAAATTGGATAAAGTTATATTAATTTAGTTATGTTTTTTGTCATTTTAGTTTTTGTTGTTTTTAAGGTCTATATAGTTTTTATTAAGAATATATCTTTACAAAGTAAGAAGTAAAATGACATGAAATACATATTTGTGAAACAATATATGCATGTATGTTATAAACGGGGCCATGTGTGAACTGCGGATGTGTGTGGATTATATTGGGGTCGATGTAGTTTTATACGACATGCGTGTGCGCTGCAGACTCAGAATGAGGCCGATCCTCATGTGTCAAGTGCAATTATGGGAAGGTTCCAGCAACGGGAAGCAGTGGGATGGGGAAAGCTGCTATTGAGCGCTGCTTTGAAGCTGTGAAACTGCAGCATGGTGCTTAATCAAAGGTCTCATGGTGTTTGTTTATGTTCTAGTGCTGGTGAACACATTACAAAGACCATTAATTGCTTGGGCAGCCGCCCAACACTCACCGGCAGGGACACGCAAACATTCAGCACATCACCATCCTCGAGACAGTTCGAGCGCTGCCATGGGCCTGGCCCAAGGGATCAACAGCCTGTCCTGCTCCTCATTTACAACACGTCAACATCTGATCTGCTGATCAGCTCCTCACTGGCATTTATACCTCATCAAGTGGCTTTAAGACCCGCTTTACTTTTGCATTTCTGAATGAAACATTATATGCAATGATACATGCAAAATATAGGCTTGGTTTTTATCATCATCTGCCAGCATTTTCCTCCTGAATGTCCTCATTTTCACAGTTATGTCCTGACAGGCATTTCAATATAACATAAAATGTTCAGCTGTTTTCCTACTGATGCCCTCTCTACAGTACTCATACATTATATGGAGAAGTATTTGCATTGCATTGCCTTGCCTTCTTGCAAGCCTTGATTGCTTGATTATGTGCAATGCCTGCATGCTATTGGTCAAACAACTTTTCAATCATTTACATTCGGCAAGTATGAAAACAATTTGAAAACAAAGGCAAAAGCCGAATATTTTAGACATTTTAGAAATCCTGGCCAGGACATGGGGGGGGGGGGGGGGGAAAGACTCATGTTCACCTAAATTACACCTTTACTGTTGCAACCTTAACAATATCAGCCAGCAAAATGAACTTAAAAAACAATTAAAAAATAATCTAAATGATAATAAAAAAACTGTATAAAGAGACATAAAAAAACACACAAAATTACAATATTTTAAGCAAAACATGAAATGTCAATGTCATTTTGACATTGAAAAATGTCAGTAATAGTGTGCACTAGTATGCACTTTTGCATAATTCAGTTTTGTGTAATTAGTGCTGAAGTCCAGCTAAAGATATACTGAAGAACATTTGATTGTGCTAAAGTTGAGCTATTGCAAAGTATACTTTACTTTAAATATCTTACATTGAAAGACTGATATTATACAATCACATCAATAGTGACATTAAAACACATATATACATTGTGCACAATTAGTACTCCAAATAAAGTTTTGTTAAGTCTCGTAAAGTATTATGTTAATACATTTGAACTGTACTTAGTATGAAATAATGTATTTTAAACATATAACTTTTTTACTAGAGGTGTATTAAAGAAAACAGGGTTTACCTTGAATCCATGTAGATTTTCAGTGTGTATGGAAATGCATATGAATATGAATTTAACAGGTGTTTCCAAGATGATATCCGTACTTACTGTTAACATATACAGTGGCATACTACTGCTTGAAACAGCTGTTGCATAATGCAGAATATTTAACAAAAACAGCATGCAGTAAACTGAAGCACGTACTGCAAAGCATTGTTTGAACTATTTCCTAGCACGTTTACTGCACTAAAATGATTTTTATTATTAAAAAACAGTCATGCACTTCATGTCTCTTCAGTAAACGTATGAATGACGGAAGCGTGAAACATTTCTGCTATTTCACCCCACATCATTTCTCTGCTTTTATGACAGCTGCTTTGAAAACGTGGAACGAGCGAGGTTATCGCTTCCCTAAAATGGACCCTTTCCTCCCAACTTCTGGGTGGCAGCGAGCTGGGGAAGATAATTTGTTATTATTAGTGAAAGCAGAATTGTGTTTTTGCGCTGTTTTCATGTCACACCAAACACAGAATTGCCTTTGGGGCTGAAGCTGCAATAAAGATAAATTAGAAATAGATTGCAGAAACTGTTTCCATCCATAACAGTGACTTTGTTTTATTTCATTTCGTTGGAACACTCACTAGGTTACGTTCCCTCCTCCGCACTTTTGGGCTGGAGGTTCTTCCTCTCGGTACATTGTCACGCTTGCTGCGTGAGCCCTGTGGGCTTCATCAAGAGGCGCTCTGCAGAAACGCTGCGTTTCGCATTAATCAGCGCCGCCTCTCGCAGGTACTGCTACACCAATTAAGCCCAGGACACGGAAGCTGCTGGAGGGTTTGCCCTCCGGTCGGGGGACTCTAGCATCACTACGTGCAGTGAGAGTGTGCTCTCGGCCAATCAGACGGCGGCTCCAGGCACAGGGGGTTCCTCGACAGTCACCTGACCGTGGTGTAGGACGCAAGAGGACACTGGGAAGGACGGTGCGTTTGCGCTCGTCTGGGGAATGGGATAAAAATACTGAGCTGACAAGCCAATTAATCAGCTTTCAGGGCACTGCGGTGTAGAGCATCCTCCAAAGGGCGCCAGGACACTGTCTCTTTAAGAAGAAATTGCGCTGATGCTGATTGGTTTTGCGTTTTGCAAATTAGGAGGCATGGAAATGCACTTTTAGAGTTTGAACTGCAGCTTTTTCCCTACAACGTGAATTTCAACTCTAGTAAGGGCCTCCAACTAAAATGGGACACCTGAGCATGAGGCCGTGCATTAAAGCATAGCTATTTGTCACCAACACACCATTTTTTTTTTTTTGGCAACATCATCATTAATATTTCTAGGTATTATTTTCATGTGAATTGTCTTTTCTGGTATACAGTACATATATGTTTAGATAGACTCTTATATGTACCATATTTTGACATCAAAAATCAAAGACAAATAAATGTCTGCATAAGTACAACAGTGCACATTATAAACGGTCAGTATATTGATATAATATTTTTCAATTTCTACACAAATGTACAGAAATGTATGAAAGCTTATTTCCACCATGGAATAAAAATCAAATGGCAATTGAGATATTTTCTCAATTCAGACTTTTTTCTCAAAATTGCGAGTTTACATCACAATTTTTTTTCTCAGAATAATGAGTTTGTTATGCTATCAATAATATCTCGCAACTGTAGGATATAAAGTCACAATTCCAAACTGAGGGGTTTTAACTCACAAGTGTGAGATATACATGTGTAATTCTGATTAATTTAAAATTTATTTAATAAAATTTGAGTTTTTCTGAGCAATATCCACTTTTTAACTTACAATTCAGACTTTTTTCGCAATTGCAAGTTTACATCTCCCAATTAAAGGGGTCATATGATGGGATTTCAAGTTTTTCTCTCTCTTTTGAGTGTTACAAGATGTTTGTGAATAGATAAGATCCCTAAGGTTGCAAAGACTAAAGTCTCAAACCCAAAGAGATATTCTTTATCAAAGTTTAGACTCCTCCACGCCTTCCTAAAACGCCTCATTTAATCACGCCCCCACATGTCTACATCATGATGTGGGAAGATTTGCATAACACCGCCCAAATGTTCAAGCAAAGAAAGAAGGCGTAACTTTGATTCTCCCTGTTGCTGCTGCAACCATGTTGTGGAGACGTTGTTTCATTGTGAAAGCGAAAATACTTTGTTTGGCCTCCCAAATGAAGATACAACTAGAATTCAGTGGCTAAGTTAAATTTACAACACTCTTCCTGAACAGTTCAACCCAAATATTCAGATGTGTGATGCACATTTTATGGAGGACGGTTATCTGATTCTGGGAGAGAAGACTACAATGTCGTCTTTTCTAATTCGCAGTCTGTAAGTATGCTTAAATATTTATAGGATTTGCTGCTGATGATTCAAAAGCGAATTTTGCACAGTGTAGAGTAGAGCTTGTTGTTTTTCATTTCTCAGATCACAAATGCAGACATGGTTTTATGTTTACGCTGTGCAATGCAACACAATGATTAAAAAGACAGTAAAAGTCATTATAATCAGTGATTATGTCCCCACTGGAAGCAACTAAAAAAAAAGAATTGCGAGAAATAAATTTAGCAAATCTCGCACATTTACATCTCTAGCTAATTTGTCTCCGAATATTGAAATTAAATTACTCTATCAATAACTCACAACTGTGAGATATAAACTTGCAACTTTGGAGGAAAATAAAAGTCAATTGTAAGATAAATTTGCAACAACTATCCTAAAAATCATGAGCAATAAACGTTTAAATGTGAGTTTACATCTCGCGATTACTCACAATTCAAACAAAAAAGACCAAACTACATGTTTAAAACTTACAATTGTGAGATATAAATTTACAAAAGTTGATGTCTTTAATTTCCAAAAAAAAAAAAAAAAAATTATATATATATATATATTATATATATATATATATATATATATATATATATATATATATATATATATATATATATATATATATATATATAAATTTTCACTTTTTTCCTTAAAATTCTAAATGTATATGTTACAATTAATAACTCGCAATTGCGCGATAACAATTCATAGAAGGAATACAGCAATTGAATAATTGACAATTTCTAGATAAAAATTTAAATCCTGAATTTACATCTCACAATTCAGAGTTTCCCCTCTGAATTCTGAGTTTACAGTTGTGAGATATGAATTTGCAATTCAGAGGAAAATAGTCAGAATAGCAAGATATAAACATGAAATTGCAAAAAATATATTTAAATCCAAGGCAGGAACAAGCTTGCATAGAAATGTATGTGAATAGCTGAATACAGATATGTGGACAGATGTTACTAGTACAGTAGCATTATGAAATATACCATCCTTCATTTCTGATGACATGAGAGACTGAAGAAGACATGACAACCTCTCTGGTAAGTGAATATAATGAGCAACTGATGCTTGCTGGTTTTTATGGTGCATATCATCTCTAGGAAGTGAACGACTGAGTGCACTGAAGCGATTCTGACAACGGGACTCCCCTAGAACGATTCCCTCAGCAGTGCACTTACTGCAGAACAGGACGGAGCTGCTCCAGCTGTAAAACACTCAAAGTAATTCAACTACAGTCAAGCTACCCTTTTCTAAAAGCAGTCAACTACAATACAGACTACTGACAGAGCAAACAGAACAGGATTGATAACAAAACAGCTGCGATCGCAATCAGAGAGATGCAATGAACAGCATTCAGCCAGAGCTATACACACTCAGTCCCTGTTAACACTAGTGAATTTGACATGAAAACGATCCTCATCTACACTGGTGTTGTCATTGCATTTCAGAAACTATGTCCATCCACATTACACAACCAAAAAACTCATGTCACATGACAATTCATGCACACTGGGCATGCACATAAAATTGTAAACAGTTATGGTTTACACTTTCATCAATGATACGCAGAGCGAATGTGGACAGCCATGCAATCCTTTTCAGAAGTCTCTCTATTGGTCTGTTTACAGTGTTTTAAAAAAATATATAAATTATTAGTGTTAATATTAATATTAAAAATAATTGTAGTAAAAATACAATTAAACAAATATTAAACATTAGGGTATGCAATATAAATATTACATTAAAATAATTAACATTTCCCTTTTATATGTGAAAGCAGAATAGTAAAAAAAAGACAATTAATATATATAAATACTTTTTTTTTTTTTTCTTAAAAGATTGCGCCACCTTTTGCAGCAACAACTGCAGTTAAGCGCTTGTGATAACTGGCAATGAGTCTTTCACATTGCTGTGGAGGAGTTTTCACCCATTCTTCATTGTAGAATTGTTTTAGTTCAGTCACATTGGAGGGTTTTTGAGCATGAATTAACTGCTTAAGGTCATGCTATAGCATCTCAATCAGATTTAAGTCTGGACTTTGACTTGGCCACTCCGAAACCTTTCTTTTTGTTTTTCTTGAGCCATTGTCCTGCCATTGTTCAATTCAACATCAACTATGGCAAGTGTTGCTCTTTAAGCATGCTTCACTTTGTCAGACAGATTCTAAGTGATTTCTTGATTCAACAGGTCTGGGTGTGACAAATGAAAGTTAACTCTGCTTTCTAAAATAAAGTGGTTAATCACAGTTCTTTCATGATTTAACAGCAAATATTTTTTTCACGTAGGGCCAGGTAGGTTTGGACAGCTTTCTTCCCTTAATAAATTAAATAAGCATTTAAAAACTGCATTTTGTATTTACTTGCATTATCTTTGTGTAATATAAAAATTAGCTTGATGATCAAATTCTTTTACATGTGACAAATTAGCAAAAAAATATACAAAAACAATACAAAAGAAAGTGGCAAAAACCTTTTCACGGCACTGTAAATATAATGCATATAGTAAAACAATTCATATTTTCATTTTTTAAATAAAATACATGAACTAATAAATATATTATAGCTAAATAATATAATACCCTTTATATATATATTCAAATATATTATTTACATGAAACATTTATATAATATAGCGTAGTAATATATATTATTTTATAGTAAAATATATTATTTCCTAAAGAAATAAATAAAATCATTCTCTCTTTACATGTGAAATTCTAAATGAAAAATTTCTACAATATAATTAGTATATTAAACAATGAATATTTCAAAAAAAAAAAAAATTCAAAGCTACTGCTGAAGTACTAAAAATGTGCATGCAATAGTAACAAAATAGCAGACCTAGTACCAAGTTAACCATAGTTAACCATTTAAATCATAACTACCAGGTCAGCATTTATTCTTGTTCAATTTAAAATGAACCAAGAACTGTAACAAAGTCACACTAAAGGTTTGTAAGGCATAAGTCAGTGGGCTGGATTCTCATCTACTTATTATCTCCTCAAAAGCACTTAAAACCATTTGATGTGTGGATTAAGACACAGCCTTGGACTCCCACCCATCCATCCGTTTCTGTCCCTCCCTCCTTCATATTCTCATCCGAGCGGCTCTTCGCTGTCAGAGAGGGCAGCTGATGTGGGAAATCTTAAGCACTGCTCAAGTACTGGCCCAAATCAATCACCTGTTTCACATTCAGGGGGAATTTTAAGAAGGGAGGGGAAAAGAGACAGCCGGGCTGAAAAATCCAGCACTGCCGCATGCATTTCCATCGCGTCGTCTCCCCTGTCAGCAGCGCTCCCCGAACAAGCCCCTGAAATAAATGAAAGCAGTTCCACTCTGCTGACTGCTGGAGCCTCTATTCCCAGGCTTGATTTAGTGCCACTTTTTTCTTAATGGACTGTTTGTGAGACTGGCTTCAGAAGCGGAGCGGACCCGCACAAACCCACCAATCACCAAACGCAGCAACAGGAAAGGTTCTGCTGACCTCTGAGACGCTTCACCACACCAGCTAAACACACAACTTTTGTTAGCGCTCACCGCAGGGGAATGTTATTAGCATGAAATGACACGTATGATTACTGCTCTTTTCTTTTAGCTCTCTGCTGCTGGCTCTCTCTCAAACTAACAATTACTATGACTTCTACCAGAGCAGTAGTGCGGTGGAGTGGTTAAATCTCAGGGTCGGGAGCCAGAAGGTTGTTGGTTTCATTCCTACAAGCAGAAAATGAACATGCGTCCTTGAACTTTTACAACAACTAATTTATGTCCACAATTAAGGAATAATTGTGACAGCTGAAGGTTGTTGTTTCTCATACGATTCTTCAATTCTGAGAATATTTCAGATTTTTTAAATAAATAAAACTTCTTCAAACGTGTTTCATCTGTTTAAACATTAATCACATGTCCTGGAACGAAGATCTGATCATGGCCTTGATCAACCTTCAAAAGGATTCTGTATAATGTGTGATGGTGTGGATGCTTCTGATGGTAATGTCATTTCCCACTTTTTGAAGAAAAAGTCCAAATCCTTGGACATGCACAACAGGGTGTTCAGTGGTGAATTAATGTTGAACTTGTTAAAAAAAAATTGTAAATAAATAAATCTGACCTAATTTTTTTACCATTTTTTTAATGGAAAGAAAATTCATTAAACTTGTTTAAATTGCATGTATTTTTTGTCTGGTTGTTTTTGTTTTTGTAAAAAAATGCGTCCATGCTTGAATAGCATTTGGTTTTGAAATTATTCATCCATACTTGAATTTCAACTTTTAAAAGCCTATACTTAAATTGCAAATATATCCATGTTTAAACTGCCTTTCAAAAACACAAATTTTATTTTGAAAAAAGCTGAAAATTGCAGAAAAAAAAACATTTGCATTTTTAAAGGCACAAATTTGTACTCAAGTAAAAAAAAAATGCTTAAATTGCTTTTTAAAAGACAAATTGCATTTAAATTGCTTTTAAAAAAAAAAAACTATGTACTTAAATTATATATATTTATGGGGTGGTCGATGGTTTTTATTATTCATTTTATTTCGCTTGATTGTGTTTATGTGGTGCATAATGCTTTGTTTAAAAATATATATATGTATTTCACATAATTTACCTGGATTCTACACTGCCCTGTCCCTTCTCCTATAAACACTCTGATGATTTCATGTTTTTCAGAAGCCCCTCCCTCAAAAAGACGCTATGGGCTCAGATTGGTTAGCTGGCCCAGTGTGTCTGTAAGTCACGCCCCTCACCTCAACAGCATGTGCTCTGGCTGAATTGAAAACAATGGCGTCTGTCCATACTCATAAAGTGTATAATTGGAACAGTTCATTGTTGAAGCTGAGCTGACAAGCTGATGATCTGAATGAGAGAGAGAGAGAGAGATGCAGAGCGTGTGCAGAGCAGGGGGATGTGACGAGCAGAATTAAGAACCGATGCTTTAAAACGCTGATTTTGAAACTTGTGAATCCATTAGAATCGTTAGAAGACAGAATCGTGATTCATATGTGAATAGATTTATTCATGTTCCCTTAGTTTTGACAGCATGGCAACAACTCTTCCTCTTTTTTAAAGCAGCGCAACATGGTCATCAGGGTTTGTGACGTCACTAACCCGGGAAGTTAGTGACGTCATTTTAAAAGATATTATCTCCATTTGCATTGAACTTTCCACATTGTAACCTTGCAGACAGTGCCTAAAATTAACACATGCCAAGAGCCAAATGCGAGTAAAAATAGGCATTGGCGAGTATATGTAACAGTGTCAGTCGCCACACCTGGCCTCCTTCAAATTTACTATTCAATAATACGGCCCTCAAATGAAGCTAATGGAAACGGATTATGCATCTAAAAAATTTTTAGTGACAACAAAAATAATAATAATAAAAAAAAGTAAAGCAAAGAACAAATTGTAAGTAAAGTAAAGGACACATTAAAAAAGACTGTAAATAGGTTTAGTAATTTTAGTAGTAACAACTGTCAGTTTTTGCAAAAATTGTTTCATGGCCGATAAAAATACATTTTGGCCGGTAAATTTCATCACATCACTGGCCATTGGCAGGTTTGGAAAAAGTTTGTTTTAGGCCCTATTTACAGATATTGTTTCTGCTCAAACAGCAACATTACACGGTAACTAAAGTTTAAAAAAGTGAAATCACAATCCACCACCCCTTTCTAAAAATGTAATAAAGGACAAATCCATGCTTAATTAGCATGCTTTTTAAAAATCATAAAACCTTACCTAAATTGGAGGGGGGGGGGGTTTGCATGCAAAAGTAAAATTTTTAAAAGCACAGTCACTTAATAAAATTGCACAAAAGAAAAAAACTGTTCTAAAGTTACATATTAAAAAAATAAATAAATAAACTGATCTGCATGCTCGGCATACTTACACAGTCTTCTAAATTAATAAAGGTAAATGTAAAATAAAAAGATGTCAGAAAAGTTCCCCGATAGTAGAATCACCCATTTGTGTTCTAGCGTTTCACTTGGCACACGTGTTATTGCCTCAAAAGTGTCCTTTGGTAATTACCATTAACACAACAAATACTCTTTTTTGTAAGTCTTTTTGGCTGGAAAGGGGCTGCCAAAAACACAAACGTTAATTTAAATAACAAAATTCAATTAGCATCTAGCTCGAGCGTGTACCATGGTTCTCAGTGTGTACTCTGGTAAGCGGCTCCAGCCTGGACGGCTGCCAGTGCTGCTTAATTGCACAGGGGTTGTTTTGAGTAATTAGGCAATCGGAATATCCACTAGTTTTAAATAAGGCAAAGAGCTACTCTCATCCGGCAGCCAGCGCTCTGACAGAGGAGATGTCGGATCGCTAGAGTCCCGCGAGAGCCGCTGTAAAGGCCTGTCACGAGAACTGTTTGTCTTGAGCGATGTGCATCTCACAGACTCGTGTTATCAGCTGACACATGATGCTATTGGTTCGGTAGTGACACACATTCAGCGCTTTATTCAAACATCTCACGCTCTGCAAGCTTACACAGTTTAGTCTCCTCTGTGGATCAAATATTTCCAGATATGCATTCCTGAGGGACACGATGCCATCTTTCCATACGTCCGTCTATATACTCAAGAGATTCACTATAATGAACTGCGCCTGCTGATAGTGTTTTTTATATGAAACCAGGTGATAAATAGAACAAAGTTAACACTGGGAGTGAAACAATGCTGACTTTCTTAAAAAAAAATAAGTCTTATTAACATAGAAAGGAGGTGTGTTTGCACAGACAGGTTCTTAATTTAAACATTTATAGCAAGCCATATTACAGATGATATTACAGATGCTTTTTCAGATTTAAGTTGAAGCGCGTGCAGAACCGCGTGTGGTGAACCGAACGGTTTGGTTTTTTTATTTCAGCGAACCGTGCCATCCCTATTACCTCAATAATCAATCAATTACAGGCCTAAAACAATCATGCCCGAGCAGACGGATATTAGTACATCTCATCACACCGGCACCCGCGTCTAAATCGGTTGTATGGTCTGGTTTTCAGTCTAAAACAGTTGTGTCAAGTATAAATGTCTCGTCTGTTTCGGGAGGTGCGCGCGCAGTCAGCGGAGGCTCGCACCTTTTTTTTTCTCAGATTTTGAAAAATCTTCGCGATCGACTTAAAATGCTTCCAAGATCGACTTGTCGACCGCGATCGACGGGTTGGTGACTCCAGATATAGCGACCAACTTTTTTTGAGCAAGCATTGATTATGCGTGACACAGTCTCAATTTGTGGGAGGCATGTATTGGGCTTCAGACGCTGTGCGCGCACGCGCTACGCAGGACGGGTTGTCACCCTACCTGGCACACCCGTCTAGAGCGTGTCCACCTTTGTGTGTGGGTCCATCAGGGGCGCAACTATCCAGTGTTAGAGGGGTATGCAGTAAAACATTTTTAACAATTTTATTATATATATATATATATATATATATATATATATATATATATATATATATATATATATATATATATATATATATTGATATTCTTTTTATTAAACATTTTAATTATTAAAAACAAAAACATATTAAAACAAAAACACAGCATAGAAAATACAGTCACTTTAAGAGAATGTAATGATCCAGTAGGCCTACGTTCAGCTTACCAAGACGGGCATTTGGACATATTTTTTGTCTGAATTTGTCCATTTAAATAAAATTCTTCAGAGAGAGCTTATATTTGCGCGCGTTCTGAGGTGCGGGTTTTGTGCGCTTTGGATGAGCGCATGCACAAATCCTCTCACTGCGGGCGCGAGCTCGCGTCCTCTGCCTCTTAAATGTTTAAACTGACAAAGCTTAAACTAGTTTAGTTTAAACACAGATATCAACGTGTGCTGTTTAGGTCTCATCTGTGCGCACGCGCTATCAGCACCCGGGTGATGACGGAATAAATGACAGCTCAGATTCCAGTTTTACATATTCTTCGAGCATAGACGTCACATTTTAAATCCTACCTGTTGCCTTTCACCAATCACTTATTTAGCTGCTGTCGCATCCCTTGACATGCCATCTCCTTTTGCCTCTTTCTTTTTCTATTTTAGCCCCTGAGAGCTTTTTTGTTTTATTCATCTTTTTCGAATTTCAACGACAACGCACTAACGTTACTGCTACTTACTCAGCGCACACAGCGCCCCACCCACTCGCACATACACATATACATATACACACACATATATATATATATATATAGAAAACTTTTAATATAGCCTACATTTACAAAAATTATTATTAAAAAAAAAATTACCATCGCTTTGGCGCCCTCCATGGTGCGGCGCATATGGCGCATACCCACTTTTTGCGCCACTGGGGTCCATGTACATGCTGAATCGACAGGTAAAAAAAAAGCCTCAAGTCCAAATATTCATTTATCACCAATTAACTGTTTGACAAACACTTCCTGCTTCGATGTCCAGATCTGAATTAAAAAAAATCTCAAACTTGCTCCGAAGTGCCGATCTGAATCAACCGAGTCGCGAACAGGCTCCGAAGTGCCGATCTGAATCAACCGAGTCGCGAACAGGCTCCGAAGTGCCGATCTGAATCAACCGAGTCGCGAACAGGCTCCGAAGTGCCGATCTGAATCAACCGAGTCGCGAACAGGCTCCGAAGTGCCGATCTGAATCAACCGAGTCGCGAACATGCTCCGAAGTGCCGATCTGAATCAACCGAGTCGCGAACAGGCTCCGAAGTGCCGATCTGAATCAACCGAGTCGCGAACATGCTCCGAAGTGCCGATCTGAATCAACCGAGTCGCGAACAGGCTCCGAAGTGCCGATCTGAATCAACCGAGTCGCGAACAGGCTCCGAAGTGCCGATCTGAATCAACCGAGTCGCCAACAATATATATATATATTCTAAATAAACAACAATAGCCCAAGTTTAGTAAACATTTTTTATTGAGACCATAAAAAATAATTCTGCATCTATTTTTAGGTGCACACCTGTGGCTATGCCACTGATCAGAATTATTTTTTTCCACAAAGCTTCTAAAAACTGAAATCAGAATCATTTTCTTCTCTTTTTTTCACACAAAAAAAAGATTCTAAAACCTGGAATCTGAATAATTTTATTCCATGATTAAGTTTCGAAAAACTAAAATCAGAATCACTTTTCCCCATAAACTTTCTAAAACCTGGAATTCAAATCCTTTTTTTCTCCCACAACAAAACTTCTAATACACAGAACCGGATACCATTTTTACCAGCTTTCAAAACCTGGAATCGGAATCAGTTTTTTGTAGTTTTTTTGTTTTTTTTTTTACAATAAAGCTTCCAAAATCCACAAACTAAAACCTTTGGAAACCTCTGGATTCTTTTTCTCCACAATATTAATTCTAACAAAAATGTGAAAAAATTATATTTTCAAATTATAAAAACAATTATTTTCACTCTAAAACCAGAATCAGAATCACTTTTCCCCCCAAAAAATAAACTTATAAACGGATGCTATTTTTCCCCCATAATTAAACTAATTAAACCAGAATTAGAATCACCTTCAGAATTCCCCACATTACACTTTTTAAAACCTGGACTCAGAATCTGGATCACAATTTCCCTTCCCCCATCTCATCTGTGTTAGGATAGCTCAGATTAGCATGTGTGTGTTAAAATACTTAACCGCATGAATAACCTCGGCTCACAAGTGAAAACACTGCCCGCTGTACAATCAGTGAAAACCTCCGTGATGTAAATATAAGAAACACGTGACCTGCGCTCAGAGCAAACAGTTGACACGCATGCTAATAGCTAATTATGAACTATGGGGATTTATTTACCTGGAAAAGCTATTAGCCTCCCAGGACCTCCATTGCCATCATCACCAAATTAACTTCCCAGTACAGCTTGAGGGAGGAAGAGCGAGACGGAGAGAGAAAGATCCTGTTGGGAAAAAAAAGAGAAGAAAAAGAAACAAAGAGACCAGTTTGGACCAGCTTACATTTTAAGATGGACTTGAAGCTGCAGTGTGCATTGCTGAATGTTTGTTTTATGACCCAACCTACAAATAAATAATACTTTAACTATCTAATAAAAACAAGAATTAAATATAACAAATATAATTACCTTAAAAAAAAACAATATGCCTTAATATTAACAAATTAATAAATACATAAAATTATAATTATTAAATTAATTAATTGTGTGTGTGTGTGTGCATCATTAAAATGCTTTACTATAAATAAATAAAAATTGTAAATATAAAATAAAATACAATATACTAAAATATCAACAAATAACTAAAATAACTTACATTTTTGGAGTTTGCGGTTAGGCCTTTTGTTCAAAAAATGGAAGACAGAATGAGGGAAACCTGTTTGAAAACAATTAAATAATTTATAGAAATGATATATCATTACATAGTGAACTTTTCCATACAATTATTATGCTACGCTGTCACATGGCCTTATTACATTGTTTAATTATCATATGGGTAGAGACCAAGTTGAATGCACTGCATTGTGGGATACAGTTTAAAAGAAATACAAAACCTGTGCTAATTGAAAGAAAATGTATTTGGAGATGATACAGCATAATAGGAAATTCACAAGCATCTTTTTAAAGGCCGGCCATTTTTGACTAGGGAAACATCGGTTTGTGCAAAATACATTTGTGTATTTAGAGGATGCTTTTATGCAAAGCAACTTACAGTGCCTTCAGGCTATAATTTTGTTTTTGTTTTCTTAACCAGTATGTGTATTCCCTGAGAATTGAACTCACAACCTTTTACACTGCTAACACAATGCTCTACCACTGAGCCACAGGAAAACCATATATAGGAATATTAATGTAGGAATAATTTAGTTTGGGACTACTTGTTTTATCCAAACACTGCAAGACAGAAGGAGGGAAACCTGTTTGAAAACAATTATTGTTATTATTGAAATTGGAAATTTCCACACAGGATGGGCATGATATTAACTTTCCCTTTAAATGGCACTTCAAGGTGGTCTCCAGCTGAACTAGCTGGTCTAGTTTGGGTTTTTCAGAACAATAAAGAGGGAGGAGGTGGAAAAAGAAAGCGAATGATCGAGAGAGAAATTTCAAGAGTGATAAAGAGATACAAAGAGATCAAGCGGGCGCTCAGGGAATGGGCTCTTTGAGGCATGACTGCTCCAGGTAGCTGAAGGTGTCTGTCAACCGGGCTGAAGCAAGTCCAGACAGGGCCATTATCTCTGATCCAGAGCGTTCCCTCCTGACCGAGCCCAGATCCACGGCAAGAGAAAGAGAGGGAGAATTTAACCCACCGTCGTGATTTCATTTCTCTACGTGACTGATTATTTCCCTGACTGAACAGTCCTGTCAAAAGCCCTTTGGCGTGAGCAGACATATTACGAAGATCGATTTCCCCCGGACGCTCGAGGCACCAGGCCTCAGGTCCACTTAACACCTGCGTGAGAGCGGACGGACTGCGCTTTACCTGTAACCTTGATGTCAAGCTGGAAAAAAAGCTATTTGGAAACAAGAGGCTTTGATTTAGATCCTTTATGTGTGCTGCCTCCTCTGCTTTGTATGTACAACATGCAACAGAAACAGCTTTTCCAAACACAGAAAGCATACCTTTATTAATAATTTTGCTTTTTTGAAAGTGGTTTTAAAAGCAGCCAAGTTAACGTTATATAAATATAAATGGCAGTGCACATTTAATATTTACAAATAGCAAAAGTAAAAACAAGATTATAAATGCAGTCTATTGTAAATCCTCTTATTTAGCAACTAATGCTGCCGTCTTGGGAAGCTGCTACTTAAAGGAATTGTTTAACCAAGAAATTAAAATTTGATGAGAATTTCTTTATCAGATTTGAAGAAATGCATCATTACACCTCCTGCTCTCCAGTGGATCATCTGTAGTGAATGGGTGCCGTCAGAATGAGAGTCCAAACAGCTGATAAAAACATCACAATAATCCACAAGTAATCCACACCACTTCATTCCATCAATTAATGTCCTCTCGCAAAAATCTAAGTCCATAATCCAAAATTCACTGATATACTCATTTATAGCTGTTTTGCACGGTTTAATTGATGGACTGGAGTGGTGTGGGTTATTTTGATGGTTTAATCAGCTGTTTGGTGTCTCATTCTGATGGCACCCATTCACTGCAGAGGATCCATTGATGAGCAAGTGATGCAATGCTAATGTAATGTAATACTACATTTCTGCAAATCTGAAATGAATGAATTATTATTTCTCCAAATGTGTTCTGATAAAGAAGCAAACTCATCTACATCTTAGGTGGCCTGAGGGTCAGTAAATAGTATGTTATAAGTAGCTGAAATAAGCACAAATGTTAGGGCATGTCAAAACATATCAAGGGCCCCAGAATCACCTCGAACCCCAGAGGGTTAAGAGTTTGTCAGTCTCTCTTTTGCAAATCCCTATAAACACAAGCTTTATACCACTACACACCAACAATTCAGAAAATGGACACAAACTAGACAAAGTCAACATTTACGGTCAACACCTTGTTAAAAACCATTAGTTTTCGGCATGATCCTGTTTGAGTTGAATGTTTTTCATGCTTTAAATAGATGTACAGTCTTACAGTTCACAACAAGTGAACACTGCAAAGAACACTATATTCCACAATGCAATGCACTCATTAAGTTGGAAAATAAACATTAACTAAGATTTAAAAAAAAAAAATAATTTATTTGATTGGCCTGCCAAAAAACATGAAACACTTTGCCTAAAATTAGATTTAAAAATAATCAGCATAGCTTTACCACACTCAACAAAACAAGCATGTTACCAAATGTTAGTTTGACTATCAGAAGCAGTACAGGTTTAGGACCAAAATGAGCTATTATTAGTAATAAAGAGAAAAGCAATTATCCAGAATATGGAAACTTGAATAATTGGAACCAAAGACTCACCAATCATACAGAAACAAAACACACAACCTGAAGAAAAATGTAAGTCCTTCAGAAAACATGCTGATTTAATGAGATGAAAAACAAACACCCAGACACCATTAGACAGATAAATGAACAAAGTCATGACAAGAACAATTTCAAAATAAAAGACACTCTAAATAAAATAAATAAATAAAGGTTCCATAAATAATAAAAGTTAAAGGTAATAAAGGTTATAAAGGTTAAATAATTAATTATAAAGGTTAAAGAAAAAATAAAGTTTCTAAAAAGAGGTTTTACACTAGAAGAACCATATTTGGTTCCCCATAGAACATTCCAGCAAACAGTTTTCAAAAGAACCTTTTTTTTTCTAAGAGTAAAGAACATTTCAATGATCTAAAGAACCTTTTTCCACTGTGGAATGGAGACATTCCTTGGCTGTTAAAAGTTAATGTTGATGTAACACACTCACTCACTCTTTTACACGCTCAAGGTTGGATCCACCTGATTGCATTTGATTTTTCGAATCCGGTTGTGGATGTGACAGATAAAAGGGTGTGATGCACTTCTGGGCTGCTTTGTGCCTGTATCAGCGCTTAAAACCTCCCGTCCAAAATGCTGCGTGTAAATATTTGATGCTGCTGCAGCTCGTTCTGGGCTCTTCTGAGTTCTCTGTGTGTGGTTTGAGCACTCCGCACTAAAAGCTACAAGTTACAAAAAGACAAATACAAGGAAACGGCTTATGAATTAGAAATCATACCATGTGCTGTAAAAACACATGGCCCATCATCAACTCATATTGTGTTTTTTTTTATGTAGCATTCAGAGCAGATGCTCATAAACAGCTGCATACTATAGATAGATACACACAAAGGAAGGAAGGAAGGATGGATGGATGGATAGGTGTATTTACGTTGAGCATCATTTCCACTTGTTTATTCTTCTGTCTCTGTTAGTTTATCTGCTGTAGCGTTTTCATTTCCCTCCAGGGTTTAATAAAGTTCAATCGTCTCGTATCTGACATCCTCACAATCATTTACGACTAACATAGAGCATTAAAACATGCAATGCACACGTAAACACCGCCTCACATTCAGGAGAGGTTATCGGCTCCCGCTTCCAGAAATAATGGAGTCTGGAGGATATCTGAGTCTGTTTTGGAGGAGAGATTCATGAACGTGTTTGCTTTACCGCAGCCAGAGGCCTCAGGGACGCGTGGCTCTGACAGAGACAAAGTGACAGGCGACTGAAGAGGACGCTGGGAACCGAGGGAGGCTTGTGTAGTGTCAGCCGTTCACTCTGTGATCAACGGCCGGCCCTCGGACCCCTCACCCGTCTCGTGCTCGGTCAAGGAAAAGCATGATCCACTTCCGCGCTAAAGCCCTGCGGAAACGGCATGCGAAGCCGAGCGGAACGAGAGACATTTACGCTGTTTGGACAGAGCCGGGGGAGCTTCGTCCTCCCAGGTGCTTGATACTGTGTGTTTTTCACTCTGAACTGAAGGATTTCTCTCTCGCAGTGACAAAGCTGTTCCAGTCATCGCCCGAGGACCTGGTCTTACATGACACGGCCTCTTTTCTTCCTCTCTTCAGCAGTTTCTCCCCTCTACTGCAGCATGCAATATGCTGTTTCTTCTTCCATTGTCCCAGCTCAAATTTGTAATGTCATCAACTGTCATCTTGAATATCAGCAAAAAGTACGGCCCACATTCAGGCCACTTACAAAAGAAACAGATATCAGATTGTCACGTAAAATGGCTAATCACAGAATGTGTACTTTTATGTGCCACTCTATAGAGATTATTACACTACAATAGGATAACAGGGTTAAAGCGTAATTGGAGTTTTCAATCACAAATCCTATGTATCCAAAATGTCAGATTCATGTTTATGTAAGCTTTAAAAATAGATGGATACAGTTTTAAAAAATTTACATTTAGAGATTGCGTTTATGTTTCTTTGATATTCAGTTCAGTTTATTGTACTTCCTATATTCAAATTCAAATGGCAACTCTGCATCCTATCTGCCAGCTCAGTTCAAATTGAGGATTTTTTAAATTTGAATTTGAATTTTAAAAGGTGTTCTTAATTCCGTTTAGAATGATGCATACCTCACTAACCAGCAGGTTAACACACTGCTACTTACCGCTTCTTAAGCAGTGGGCATTGAGGTAACAGGTATGCTAATGCAGGGACTGAGTGGGCGGGGTGCCAGCGGGAAGGATCCGCCTCCAGCAGGTGGTTGGGAAGCAGTGGTGCTCACTGGCTTTTCCTAAGGGCATAGACACATACACACACACACACTCACACACTCACAGTGTGCAACTATCAGAGATGTATAGTAACGAAGTAGAACTACTTCACTACTGTACTTAAGTACTAAAAGGCGGTATCTGTACTTTACTAGAGTATTATTTTTTTCTCCTACTTCCACTTTTACTTCGGTACATATTTTCGCTGAGTTTAATACTTTTACTCCGATATTTTTTTTATGTGCTGCATCGTTACTCGTTACAATTATAATAATGTTACGAATCATTCCATTACAAACCACTGCCAGAACTGTAGATGGCAGGTTTGATGAAGCTGGCACATCATTGAGCGAAACAAGCGATTAAGAAGACTGCGCGTGCTGACTGAACTGCTGTGAAGAGAGAGATGAACACCGAGCCGAGCCAGATAATGACTCGTTCACGAGTCAAGAACCGGTTGCATCGGTTCTCGGATGACCAGTAACGTTAGTTCTTTCTGACAGTTCGATTCAATAAACCAGTTGAAGAAAACAGTTCACCGATTCTTTTGCGCTCGATGCAATGGCGTCATTGGCGTTGACTGCACCTGGGCTCATAACATTAACACAGAATCAGTTCAGAATCAATCACCAAAAGAATCAGTTCAGTTCAGACGCTCTGTGTGTCGGTTTACTTCACGCTAAATCACACATGCGCAGTATCATCAGCTCCTCGGTTCACGAATCGGACTCGTCTGACAGAAACGGTTCTTGACTCGTGAACGAGTCATTACCTGGCTCGGCTCGGTGTTCATCTTCAGTTCTCTCTTCACAGCAGTTCAGTCAGTGTACTGTTTGAGTCAATGAATTACTCCGGGATATTGGTTTGTTTTAACTCAAAGGGAGTCTCAGCCACATTAAAAAAGTTAACAGCTTAATTAATCTGTGGATTAATGCGTATTGGAGACGCGAACTGTTTAAAACGATTCAGTTCGATTTGGTGAACTGGTTCAAAAAGATCCGGTTACATCGAATGATTCGTTCGCGAACCAGATATCACAAACTGCTTTGTTTTTAACTCTTACAACAGACACGGAAGAGAAGACAATGCTGAATAAAGTCGTAGTTTTTGCTATTTTTGGACCAAAATGTATTTTCGATGCTTCAAAAAATTCTAAATGACCCTCTGATGTCTTACCTGTTTGAAACAACATGAGGGTAAGTTATTAATGACATCATTTTGCAAATTGGGCTAACTGACCCTACTAACCGTTTTTTATTTACAAGAAGTTAGTCAAAGGAATTGTGATTGTCCTTTAGGTTAATCATTTGAAATAGTAAAAACAATATGTTCAAACTTTTGACTACTTTCTTTAATAGCTACATAACACAATACTTCTACTTTTACTTTCAATACTTGAGTAGTAAATTTTAAAATAGACTACTTGCAATACTTAAGTACAAAAAATGTTGAATACTTTAGTACTTCTACTTAAGTGTGGTGCTTAAAGAGCACTTCTACTTCTACTCAAGTCACTTTTTTGATAGAGCACTTGTACTTTTACTCAAGTATGGGTCTCTAGTACTTTATACATCTCTGGCAACTATGCAGACTTCTCCTGTAGGCCCAGGGCTTCCTCGCAGGGGTGACAAGCGCTGACTGAGAACTCTGTAATTGGAATGACCCTGAACTCTCTCACACACACACACACACACTCCTCGATTCCTGCTTTAGATAGATTGTCAAACTCCCAAACTCCCGCTGCTCATTTGCCGATGTGCATGACCGTGTCCAAGAGGCAGCCGCACTTGAGACGCAACCAAATTGATGGAGCTTCAGTAAATGTGTGTGTGGGCTCTTACACGAGGAGGGGACGTAAAGTGATTTGTGATATGACACGCTCTGCTCGAGTAAGAGGGAATGGGGTATGTTTCTCAGGTCTTTGGGAATCATTCCGCACCTGTTACAGAAGCCAGGCATGCGCTAGTTCAGCACTTTTTATATAAGAGTGAAATCTAATGAAATCTGACAGGTTAGACCACCACATACTCAATTTTTTGCAAGTCAGTCAGAGTCAAATCTCAAGCCTTCGCCCTCGTGTTCTGATGGAAAAGTGGCACTCGAAAAGTCTTGACTCAGACCTTGATAAAAATTGTTGAATAAACCATGTCTTCTTAAGATTTATTAGCCTTACTAAAAAAATATGAACACAGCTAGAAAAAAAAAAAGTCAAACGATATTTACTACAGGGTTTCCCAAACTGGAGTTTGTATGTTGATGAAAAACTAATGATTGATTAAATCATTAAAAGGTCAAATTAAATAAAATGTATTTGTTTACCTGCCAGGGGCGGACTGGCCATCGGGAGCACCGGGACATTTGCCGGTGGCCTGACGGTGATTCTGGCCTGCCGCTGTGCAGTTGATCAGGCTGACGTGCAATTGGCTGTTATGCAACTGCGAATTAATTGAAGGTTTTATGAATCTACGAATCAGGCGATCGCGGAGTGAAAATTACAATACCATGACCAAACATCAGCGAAGCACTGCCTAATTGGCTATATCCAGAGGCAGGCTTTATCTTAGGAAATCACGCAAAAATGGAGCTGTAAATGCAAAGGAGGAGCAGAGACCGAACGAATAAAAAGGAGAAAAGCCCTGGCCACAGACGCAGCAAATTGCTGGATGCGCATTCTGGATTCCCAGACATTACAACAGCAATGAGGAGAAAATAAAAAAAAAAACCTGGTCAAACCATTCACTCTTGATCAATGTGTGAACGAGTTATGCTGGAATATGAGCAGTCATTGTCACTGATTCGCGAAACCGCTACAAACTCCCGAACTGACTCAAATGATTGGCGATCCCGCTTCGAACTCCCGAACTGATTCAAATGATTGGCGATCCCGCTTCGAACTCCCGAACTGATTCAAATGATTCCCGATCCCGCTTTGAACTCCCGAAATGACTAAAATGATTCGTGATCCCGCTCCGAACTCCCAAACTGACTCAAATGATTCGCGATCCCGCTACGAACTCCCGAACTGATTCAAATGATTCGCGATTCGCAAACTAACTCTAATGATTCGTGATCCCGCTCCGAACTCCCAAACGGACTCAAATGATTAGCGATCCCGCTACGAACTCCCGAACTGATTCAAATGATTTGCGATCTCCAAACTGACTCAAATGATTCGCGAACCCGCTTTGAACTCCCGAACTGACTCAAATCATTCGTGAAAATGATTTGAAAATAATCCCCAAACTGACTCAAATGATTCGCGATCCCGCTACGAACTCCTGAACTGACTCAAATGATTCACGAGCCCGCTACGAACTCCTGAACTGACTCAAATGAATCGCGATCCTGCTCCGGATTCCAGAACTGATTCAAATGATTTGCGATCCCCAATCTGACTCAAATGAATCGCGATCCCGCTCCGATTTCCCGAACTGATTCAAATGAGTTGCGATCCCCAAACTGACTCAAATGAATCGCGATCCCGCTCCGATTTCCCGAACTGATTCAAATGATTTGCGATCACGCCACGAACTCCCGAAATGATTCAAATGATTCGCGATCCCACTAGTTTTTAACTGCAGATAGTGCTCTAAGCTAGTTTTTGACCAAACACTCAAATGGTAATGAAAAACAGCCCTACAGAATAGAATAGAACAGCCATACAATCTGCAGTATGAGACATACGGCCAAATCAAGTTTTTTTATTATTCTTCACATCCATGAATAAAAGTCATGTGGGTTTGGAACAACAAAGGTAAACAAGTAAATGGTGACAGAATTTTTTTTTTTTTTTGAACTAATGCTTTAATTCTACTTATAATTGATTTTCAGTTATTTGTGCTATGTCACTTTAAATATTTTTACTTATATGAACTGTCTTTTGCTCATTTCAGCAAACAAAAAGATGCAAGACTGCAAACTTTCCAGTACTCCTGTGTACTGATAATCCGGTTTCCACCCAGTCCCAGGAGGTTTGTCTGTTTTATCCTTCTTCACTAAAATGTCTTAAAATTGCTTGGTTATTGACCAGTAATGCTATGAGATTGTAGATATACAATAGGATTTTTTTTATTTACTACTTTTTCAGATTATATTAAACCTGGAGAATACTGGAGAAGATCAATTAAGTTTTCAGGAGCACATTATTGTGATAAATGCTGAACTACGTAAAAGACAACCTGACTACACCAACATATCAAAAATCTAATGAGATGCGCTCTTTTTAAAAGAGTTGATTTAAGGACAAAATCAACATGAGAGGTCATGGACATGTTCCCATTTCATCGGGTTCCACAACTTGTGACTATTTGTTTTTAGTGTTGTTTCCTTTGAGTTTAGTATTTCCACTGCATTTCCAATTTTTTTTTGTATGAATAAAAACAATCAAAATTGTTTTAATTAATTTTTCTTTCAATTTTCTTTATTTCTTTTTTTGGTAGCTGCTGCATGAAGTGAAGATGCGGTTTGGGAAGGACCTTCTTCTTAATCTAGAGACTGCTCTTCAAGTTCTGAACAGTTTACTTCAGCAAATTGACACAAACACAAAAAGTATGTTCTTTTTTTCCTTAACACAACCATTAGTTGCTTGGTTTGTTGAATGGTTACTGTAATAAATCTATTTATACAATGGTTTGTCTGAATATCTGATTCTGATCTGCTAAAGGATGTGCATTAAAAACTTTGATTCACAGGTAGTTCCAGTCAGTTTAATTACAATTAAAGTTTAATGTGCTGCTGCAATGACATACATGCAAACTAAACACTTGCAAATAGAGATCGGAGATTAAAGTTATGTGAACTGAGACATTTTGCATATAATTTATAATCCAAAATGCAATGCTGTTTTACATTTGATTACTTTATTTAAATTCTGTACTTAAAATCTAATGCAAGACCTACCTAAAAAAACCCTGAAAGTCAGTTTATTTTATTTGTATCTTTACTCTGTTGTATTTATTTGTGCTGTTACTTGTAGTTAGAATATTCTCAATAATATGATAATATATATATTTTTTGAAAGTATAGTTTTTCCATAAACATAGCATATACAACGTTACCGAAACCGTGACTCTAAAACCGTGAAACAAACCGAACTGTGAAAAAGTTGAACTGTTCCACCCTAATATTTACATAATCATTTGGCAGACGGACACTTTAATTCAAAGCGACTTACAATAGATAAAATCCAAAAAAAAAGTTTAAAAAAAGGGGGTGAACAGTTCAGCTTTTGAGTCAGAGCAGGAACCTTCAGGTAAAGTTTAAGCTATTAGCGAAACTAAACATGCTAGCTATACTCTTAGAACAATATATGAGCTTTCATGATTTATAAGGTCATCAGCAGTAGGACTGTGATCATTGGGACGTACAATTGATGGCTGCAAAATTAATACAGATTATTGAAAGTGCTTATTTCATATTGCAGAGAAACTCAATGTGCAGAGTGAGAGAGTGAGAGAGTGAGCTTCAGGGAAAGATGATGGAGACAGTGAATGCCTTGATACTTCTTGATACTTCATTTGATTATTTTGCCGTTCACAGTCTAAGGATTTTGATTTATTTTTTAAGTATAACCCAATTCAAACCACTGAAAGAGCCAAAGAGTTTATCAGTCTGGTGGACACATGAATTGGGTGGTGACTGCAGCAACAGAGGAGGCCTGGGGTGGAGTCAAATTCCCTGATTTACTGTCCCAGTCGCCACTGGCTCTTGCATTCCATGTGACCATTAAACATCATCAGAGAAACATAAACATGCAAATGTGTTGTTAATTTATTGAAATATAAACTTGAAGAATGTATTTTTGCTTAAAGGGTTCAGCTGGCAAAAAAAAGTTTGGGAATCAAAGGTTTCGTAAATTTGATTTTATAAGATATTTCTGACTATAATTTTTGAGTCATATTTAAAGCCATTGTAAAGCACTGATAAAACTGCACAGCTTACCTGTGGTCAAATCATCCATATATAATATTTACTCCATTTTCTGAATGTAACAAAAAAGTTAAAAACAAGTTTTTAAAAAAAAAAGAATGAATCTGAGCAGTTTGACATTTGACCAACAGAGAATGGCCTAAAATATTGTAGGCTACTAAATATTACCTTAAATAATTGTCAAAATACAGCCTCACTTCTTGTTTGCAATTGTTTTGTTTTTCTTTGAAAAAGTAATGAAATTCAGAATAAAGGCCTGTTCACACCAAAACCGATAACTAGCTGTATTAGCGTCCATGAACAGATGATGGACGTTTGTCATGTTAGACAGAATCTTGAATTTAATGCCGATGGCCTTTTTTGTGATCCAGAAAAATTCCTAAAGTTTGGAACAACATGAGGATGAGTGAATTTCATTTTTTGGGTGAACTATTGCTTTAAAAATGTCTTTATGCCATGTCCTAACTAGGAGTCCCAATGTGACGCCGTTTAATAACAACTGTTTGTGACTATTTTTTGTATGTCGTCTTTGAAAGTGAAAATGGTAAACGAAACTAAATGATAACCACCAATCCAAGCATACACTCTAAAAAATGCTGGGTTGTTTCAACCCAACTTTGGGTCAAATATGGACTATTTTTTGTAATTAAAATTTTAACCCAAAAGTCGGGTTAGTCCATATTTGACCCAAGGTTGGGTTGAAACAACCCAGCATTTTTTTAGAGTGTATTTTGCATTTAATATCTTGAGCGGGTGATTCAAACCAAACAGCGAACATAATTCCCCTTTACAAGTTTCCACATCTAAAGAACTGGGACAACATCACAAATCAACATGGACGAGTTTTAACACTTGTCTCTCGTTTTCTCCCGCAAAAAGACCTTTCGTATGCCACACATCTGAGGTACAGATGCTGATTTTAGCAAGACATCTGTCATTAGTTGTTCTTTGAGGCAGGATATGGTTTCCCCCCTGGTTTCAGCGTATTTTTAGACATTGTCAGGATCCTGCTGGTGAGGTTCTGGTTACAGACCACCTATTCCATCTGCCTCTCACCTTGCTGTCAGATTCGACGACGCTTCTCTCCCAATCACGTCTCTCTTCCGAAGCTTCATCTTTATTCTGAGGAAAAGCATCTGTTGATGGATTTTTGGTTAGCGGCGCTTGTAAACGCATCGTTTTTTTTCCCCTTCACTGAGTTGCATTTAATTAGGAATTCCACTTCTGCTTGTGTTTTCGAGGAGCTCTTCAAACGCCACGCACTGGGCCGTCGAACAGATATAATTTTACATTTAAATTGAATCTTCTGTTTGAGTAATTGGGCCAATCCCACATCATTATTTCCCTTGAAACTGCCGCGCACAGAAGCACCGACTCAGTTTATCTGGAGATTTGGATACGTGTTATTATTTTATCATGCGGAGCGTCATAATTCTCCCTCTTTGTCTGAGATGGCATCCGTCCGTCTGTGCATCCGCAGGGCCGATGGTTTTACCGGAGGTGATGGAGCTGTCTGAGCTCCTGTACTCACTCGTCAACGGTCATGTCTCTGCTGTAGAGCTGAAGAAAGGAGGAAAAGCAAGGGATGGAAATGAATTCTCTCCACCCTGCTGGTGAAATGTCAGGGAGTGCAGCCGGTTAGCGGCGACAATGAGGGCCCTTATCACCTGCTAATTGAAATCCAATGAGGTGTGAAAGAAGCCTTTAAAAAATTCACAATCAACAAGACCATCACGCACAGCCACAACCAGAGAGAGTAATTTCATTTTGACGTCTCTCCCTCTTGTTAAAGATCCATCACTAACAATTATGGCGTGAGATTGGGTTTCACGGTGCGTATGGGTCTGCAGCAGCATCCAGTCAACCCTGAGCCGCTGTTACACGGACTGAATTCACGCTAAGAGCCAAGACCCTCACACTTGCTCTTCAAACGAACACGCTACACATGCATGCTTTGGTTTTCAATGGAGACATGTGATAATAGAGAAGACCTGGGTTTGAATCCGGCCTGTTAAGGAAAATAAACATTGTTAGTTTAATAGCTTTGATGCATCGGTTTTCAACATCCAAAGCAAACGTTTAAAATTTCTGGAATATTTAAAATGTAAGCTTTCCAGTGCTTTTGAGAGGACTGACAACGTACATTGTTTGATGTCAGTATGTTTTAAAAAAAATACTTTTCTTCAGCAAGGATGCATTCAATTGTCAAGAATTACAGTTAAGTGATTTATAATGCTACAAAAGATTCATATTTTAAATAAATGTGGTACTTTTGAATTTTCATTTAATCAAAGAACCCTGAAAAATATGAAGCAGCACGGCTTTTTTAAAAATTGATAATAATCAGAAATGTCTCTTAAGCAGCAAATCACCATATTATACTGATTTCTGAAGGATCATGCGACACTGAAGACTGGAGAAATGATGCTGAAAATACAGAGAAAAAATACATTTGAACATATGTTCACATAGCAAAAAGTTATTTGAAACTGTAATAATATTTCACAATTTTACTGTTTTTACTGCATTTTGATCAAATAAATGCAGCCTTGGTGAGCATAGGATACTTTTTTAAGGAATTTTACCAGCCAAAACCTCTTTATTAGTAGAGTGTGCATTAAAATAACTTATTAAGAATACAATAATTTATTATTTACACAGAAAACATGTAACACCATTTGAATGCTCCTATTATAATAAATGCAACTGTTAATCTCTTATTTATCCAATTTAATATGGTTCTAAAGCTTCAGTTGGTCACAATGCTGAACTAAAATAAATCAAATTAAAAATAAATAAAACTGTGAGTAAATGGCAGCAGACCTAATAGGTGTGTTGTAATTGTGCAGTCATAGTGATTAACTTGTATTTGTAAGATATAAGATACTTTTCAGATTGTGACCAATAAAATATAAAGATTTTGTTGCATCATCTAATTATGCATCTTCTTAAAAACGGATGGTTCCATGAAGAACATTTACCAATCAGTGGAATGTTTCCATTGCACAAAAGGTTCTTTATAGTGGAAAAAAAGTGAAATGTTGGTTTCTCATGTTAGAGAAAGGCAGAATTGCAGTGCTGCCAGTTTGAATGGTTATTTATAGCAATACAACTACAGCTAATTATCAAGACAAATGGTTGTACGATGACTGTGTGTGTAGTGTTTGTAAAGACGTGACGTCTGTTTACCGCACTTGAACATATGCACACAGCGTGCATGTTGCATGTCGTTCTTACACGTCTCTGTTCCTATTTAAGGGTTATACATCAGGTGGATTGGGCTCTGTGCGCGTTGAACAGGTGTCTGACTGTCACAACTGATGTAGGAGAATCTGTTGTGCGATCCGCCAGCGTGAAAGCTCTCGCTCTCGTCCTCGGCTCGAGTCTGCATGTCGTTCCTGTTGCCTGCTCGTCCCATGCGCTTACTGACATGTTTGTTGACATCAAATATTCAGCAGTGGCGTCGAGCCGACGGTGACGCGTGCACGATCTCCAGAGACTCTGATATCTGATGCGACGCCTCGCAGCGCGCGCGCGTCTGTGTGTGTGTGGGGGGGGGGGGGGGGGGGGGGGGAATTGATTGGGATGCGTGTGTGTGTGTGCAACATTGATTGGGATGCTGGCTGTAAAGAGCAGGTTTCAGGTTTTTCAATAAGACCAGGCGCGGGCGGATGAACGCTTTGATTCTGAGTTTCACCAGGAGCCTGTGGCTGAACACAGTGACTCAACAATTCATGGATATTTCTTTCATTGCAGAGAAAGAGCCAGCAGGGGTTTATACCACAAATAAACTAGTCAAAAACCAATGATTTCTGAATGATCACGTGACACGGAACACTGGAACAATAATGCTGAAAAGTCAGCTTTGGTCACAGGAATAAATTACATTTTTCAATAAAAAATAAAATAAAAATAAAAAACGTTGTACTGTATTTTTGATCAAATAAATGCAGACTTGGTGACTAGAAGAGAAGTTTTTAATTGATCTATCTGATCCCATACTGTGCACATTAAAATAAAAGCTATAAAACAGCAATAATATCAAATGTGAAAAATTAGATGCCCTGGCCTTTATGTCTTAATCAAAAAGCCTCTTCAAAGTGTAAGTGTTGGAAAACTGAAAGTAAAATAAAAGTAAAACTGACTGTGAATTCTATTTAATGCAAAAAAAAAGTCTCAGTGTCTCAACCTGCCAAGTCTGCAGTCAAGATTCAGAAATCTCAATGTTGGGTCAGTTTGAAAAAAATATACTTTAATTCGGCAAGGATGCATTAAATTGGTTAAAAAAATAACGAGTACACCTTTACAATATCTCAAAAGATTTCAATTAAAAGTAAACTCAAAATTCTCAAAATCTTTGTTATAAATAAATAAATCACAGTTTCCACAAAAATATTTGGCAACACAACTGTTTTCAACATTGATAATAATAAAAAATGTTTCTGGAGCAGCAAATCATCATATTCGACTGATTTCTGAAGATCATGTGACTTGAACACCGAAGGAATGATGCTGAAAATACAGCTACACATCACAGAAATAAATCATGTTTTAACATATCTTAAAAATTAAAACAGCTATATGGAACTGTAAAAATATTTCACAATATTACTGTTTTTACTGTATTTTTGATCAAATAAATGCAGCCCTGGTGAGCAGAAGCGTGTTTCACACTGTCCTTTCAAGTCAGTGATCTCAAAGCTCAAGCATTTCTCATTAAATTCTCCCAAGGTCAAATGACCTGAGCTGCTCTCCGCTGTATGAAGCATAACCTCTGAGCAATAAGCCTTTCCAGTGTGTGTGTGTGTGTGTGTGTGTGTCGGATCTCTGTAGAGCTGGATGAGTACATTGGATTGATCTGATTGTGGTGTAGCTGGTGGTTTGTGATGATAAAGCCAATAAAGTGCTCTCTTCCGTCTGTAGGATCGGCCTTATATCAGATCAGCTCAGCTTTAATCCACACGACTCCATGTAATGCGTCGGCCCCGCGGCTCCGGCCCTCAGGTTCATCAGAGAGTCCAGACTCCAGCGCTCGCTGCTGGGGGGATTGCACTCTCACATGGACCCCAGCAATCAATCATCTCCTGCAGAAATCTCTAACTTCAATCTGTAGAATAAATATTTGAAGCATTTGGACATTTTCAAAATGTATTAAAATAATCTAAAAATATGATTAAAAATATTAATTTATATAAAATAAAGTATAACATATAAAGCAGTAATTATTAACATTTATTCTTAAATTAAATAAAACAATTTGTCCCCTTGGAATTATATGGTTCTATTTGACATTTTTGTCAAAATTGAGTTATTCACATATTGTTGTTAGGTTACTTATTAACATTCTGTTATAGATTTTTTAAATGTTGTGTACATTTTGGGACTTCTTTTATATAAAAAAAAAAAGTTCTACACAGACGAATGGAATGCAAAAACTTTTAAGCTCAATATCTCAAAACTACTAGATTATTATTTATTAAATTAATATAATATACACACATCTTCAGCAGACTTTGTTGAAACCTATATATATATTGGTGCAAAAAAAAAATTTATCAACAAAATTGCCTTTAAAGTTGTCCAAATTAAGTTCTTAACAATGCAGATTACTAATAAAAAATTAAGTTATGATATATTTACTATAGGAAATGTACTAAATATCTTCATGGAACATCTTTACTTAATATCCTAATGATTTTTGACATGAAAAACCCCATACAATGTATATTTGTCTGTTGCTATAAATATACCCCAGCGACTTAAGACTGGTTTTGTGCTCCAGGTTCACACACACACACACACACACACACACACATCTGTATCTATGAACTGAAGGGCCACACAGGAGGACCATCACAGATATCAGCCTGCAGCCGCATTCATAAACACGAGCTCAAAACCACACCGTACTCCTGTCTTTTCCTCGAGTGTTGATGATTTACAACAGCATCTCTGTTCAAAACAAGAAAGCAGCTCAAACCAGCCTAGAGGAGCTAGCAGGTGTTACTAGCCTGGACAAGTTCTCAGTCTGGTCTTTAATGACGATGTAAGACTGAGAAACCAGGTAAACCATTTCAAACCAGCTAAGACCAGCAAACCATATCAACTAAACTAAAGACTAAATTCTGCTCCTGCCAATGCACTGTTCAACTCGTGAATCAACAGGAGTCCGTTCATACATTCTCAATCTTCTCTTCACATACAATATCTACACAAATGCTGTTTAATGCGATGGTTTTGCAGGCCAGAGCTGGAGCGAGAGAGCGAGCGAGGTCTCGATGTATCTGCTGTCAGTGTGACACAACTCATCAAACCGCTCTGGCCTTCAGGGTTTGTGGGTAAAATCTGTCACACACTCACAGTCGCACGGAAAACTGAATTTAAACTACGGCCTGTCGGCTGGAATCACATTTCCAATCCGCTCAAATGAATTGTCATTCTCAGCATTACAGCGCAAAGCTTCGCCTGTGGTGAGACTCATAAATCTCGGCCGTTCCTCTGTCTTCAGTCGAGGAAGAAACGCTGCATTGCCAGTCGCTTGCGTTTTAAATATCTGTCTCGATCGATCCGCCAGTTTAGACTTGAGCTTTCTCTGACGAAGACGGTCTGTGGTGTGGAACGGACCGACTAATGCAACCTTTATTTCACATGTTATGTTTCGGGAGAAAGCAATCTTGAATTAATTATGAAATGCTTGGTTTGTTATTGCCTCCAAAACACAATCACATCAGTTATGGCTTCCTGAGCACTGAGATGTTTGATGTGGTTTCTTCAAGTTTGATTCGATTATGCCACAAGCTCCGTTCAGCTCCTTAACATCTCCTACAGGCCTAAAACACATAAACACAGAAGAGAAGATTTGACTTTGGGTGATTACAAATAATTCATTTTACTAAATAAATATACACTATGAAGTTTCATCAAAGTGAAATAAGTTCTTGTCTAAGGACAATATTGGTTGATCCAAACTTTTTTGATCCACTTCAGATGTTGACTTCTATAAGATATTGTTATTTTGCTGCAAATATTACATAGCCTTATATACATTTATATTTTTGGAAAAGTCCAGTTAATCAATAAAAAATAAAATTTTAAATAAATTTTAAAATTAAAAATTATAAAATTAAAATAATGCATTATAAAATAATATTTACATCATCTAGCGAAGCAAACTGAAGTGGGGTAAAAATAAAATAAAATATATATGATTTACAATTACTGTGTGGCAAATATAGCCAAATAAAAATGTAATTTTAAATTAAATTAAATTAAATTAAATTAAATTAAATTAAATTAAATTAAATTAAATTAAATTAAAATGGGGTTAAAATTGTAAAAGAAAATGTATAATAAAATATATAATAACAAAAAAATGCATAAATGAATTAGTGCAAAAGAGCAGTTTAACAAAAATACATAAACAAACCAATATGCTAATATAATGCTAATATAATGCTTATAAAGATAAAACCCCCAGCTGTAGTGAAGATGAGAAGATGCTGAAAAGGTCCTGCTAAAGAAGTATGTTACTAAAATGTCTTTTGATGCACTGATCTTGAAAAGCAAAGTCTCCTGGTGAGGAAAATCTCATTAATTTACAGTCACAAAAAAACATTTCTAACCCATTTGTATTTCCAAAAGTCTGAATGTGCTCTACATTTACTATTAAAGAGATCTCATTTGTGAATGTTCTTTCATAAGGCCCCCTGTAAGGTATGATTGTTAGAGGAAGACACCTCCTCTCCTGCTCTTTCTTCTGCCGCTGCGTTTGAACCTGCTCGTGTGTCTCTTGAGCCGGACCTCATCTGCTGCGCTCGCTGATAAAGCCAGCCTTTGATTCTGGCCTCACAGGTGAAGGAGGAACACCTGTTTGATCCCAGGGCCGCTGGTTTGAGATCCTCTCCTCCTCTCCTCCAGATGATGGGCGTCCCAGCCAGGACCTTATCAAAGCCACGGAGCTTTTCTTCTTGAAAGGTTTGAGAAAGAAAGCCAGCGCTGCTTTATGTGACAGCACCTTAAAAGAGAAGATTCCTTTTTGAGATAACACAACAAAGATAAGTTTTATCATGATAAAATCACAGTTATGGTTTATACAGTAATCATTAATAAAAATAAGAATAATTATTATTATTATTAAATATATAAAAAAATATATTTTTGGATATTCCAGTGGTCCAGTGAAGTAAAGTGAGGAAGGAAGGAAGGAAGGAAGGAAGGAAGGAAGGAAGAAAGGAAGGAAAGAAGGATGGATGGATGGATGAAATTATGCATGGATGGACTGATGGAGGATGGAAGTATGTATGGATGGATGAAAGGAAGGAAGGAAGGAAGGAAGGAAGGAAGGATGGATGGATGGATGGATGGATAGATGGAAGGAAGGATTGATGGATGGATGGATGGATGGATGGATGGATGAAATTATGCATGGATGGACTGATGGATGATAAGGAAGTATGTATGGATGAATGAAAGCAAGGATGGATGGATGGATGGAAGGAAGGAAGGGAGGAAGGAAAGATGGATGGATGGATGGATGGATGGATGGAATGAAGGATGGATGGATGGAATGAAGGAATGAAGGATGGATGGAAGGAAGGAAGGAAAGATGGATGGATGGAATGAAGGAATGAAGGAATGAAGGACGGACGGAAGGACGGACGGATGGATGGATGATAGGAAGGAAGGAAGGATGCATGATGGATGGATAGATGTAGAAATGTAGGAAGAAATAGAGGGATGACAGAAGGAAGGAAGGAAAGAAGGAAGGATGGATGAAATTATGCATGGATGGACTGATGGAGGAAGGAAGTATGTATGGATGGATGAAAGGAAGGATGAATGGATGGAAGGAAGGAAGGATGGATGGATGAAATTATGCATGGATGGACTGATGGATGATAAGGAAGTATGTATGTATGGATGAAAGGAAGGATGGATGGAAGGAAGGAAGGGAGGAAGGAATGAAGGAAGGAAGGAAGGAAGGGAGGAAGGAAGGAATGAAGGATGGATGGATGGATGGAAGGAAGGAAGGAAGGAAGGAAGGAAGGAAGGAATGAAGGATGGATGGATGGATGGATGGATGGATGGATGGATGGATGGATGGATGGATGGATGGATGGAAGGAAGGATGTATGGATGGATGATGGATGGAAAGAAGGAAGGAAGGAAGGAAGGAAGGAAGGAAGGAAGGAAGGAAGGAAGGATTGATGGATGGATGGATGGATGGATGGAAGGATGAAAGGATGGATGATGGATGGAAAGAAGGAAGGAAGGAAGGAAGGATGGCTGGATGGATGGATGGATAGCTTTGTGATAATATATTAGATTCTAAACTGGTGTGCAAGATGCACATCAAGGTTTTAGAAATGAGTTAGTGGTGTTGTGAACCACGGGTTCATCATTCCCATCAGGAGGACAGACGACACGGCCCTCAGACGCTCGCTGACAACCTGATGCGTAGTGTGCATTAAATCAGCGCGTGCAGCTTCAGCAGAGGAGCGTACGGTGCATGCAGAAGCTCGAGCGCCTGACACTGACGGATCAAGCAGCATATTCAAACAGACCGGTGACGCTGACAGACGGTGGAGGAGGACCGCGCGCCTCTGTCAGACGCTCCCAGCGGTGACCCGTCCGTCTGCCGCTGGAATGCAGATGCTGGAGGAAACACGGCGTGACAGAGAGGCCATCAAAGCCTGACCGCTTCAGCATTTAGATGGATCTGAGCCCGAAAAACACAGCAGCACTGGTGATCTCATACAAGCAATCTCTACCTGCATATAAAGGGTACATCATACATTTGGGTAGACACTGAAACATGCAATATTAGTGTATTGACAGCAGCTAAAATGTAAGCATTTCATGCCTTTAGAAATCTACAAATATTTACCTTTTATTTTTATTTATTGAGTTTATTTATTTATGTTTTTTTGCCATATATAAGTTAAGAAGCAATGCATGCATAAGTAATAGGCCTATTTGTAATACTTGTCATAGATCATATATCATGCAATTTGTCAAGTTTTAACTTGTTTATATTTTACATTTATAACATGTTTAGACGTTAAGTGCAATAAGACAAAATACACATAGGCCTATTCATTTATTGCATTTACTTTTATTCATTTAGCAGATGCTTTTATCCAAAGCGACTTTGCTTATTTTATTTGTATGTATTTTTAAGACACACAGACATTTATGATTTTTTTTTCATAAAATTAACAGGTTGATTTTATATTAAATGAAATAAACATATATGAGGACAACAAGCATTTATATTATACAATATTTGCTTAAGTAACTGAGTGAAACATATGTTAATGTCATCATAATATCAGAATATAATATTTAGCAATAAAAAACGTTTTTCAGTCATTTCAACTTGGTAATCGGGTTTTAGTAATGCAAGAGCACATGCCAAGTATATGTTCGATAGGGGTACGTACACTTTGACTGCATCAGTAAGCATTTGCATACCACCAAAAAAAGTATATTTCTGCCCTAGATATAACGTTTTAAATTCTTCACCAAGGCTGCTTGCTGGATATATAATCATTGGTGATAAATAATAGCTGTCACATGGTTTAACACATAGTGCAACATATTTCTGCATACATGCACCTGTGATATGAAACATAGCTCTGCGACTGTTCGTGTTTAAATTAGCTGAACTTGAGGTGAGGAGGGTCACCGTCACAGCAGTGTGAACATTCAGCCCGAGGCCAGCCAGCCGTCCCCCCTCGAGACCTCCAACACAGCGCCGTTCCTCATTTCCCAGAATGCATAGTCCCATAGCCTGCCCCCAGTTTGCAGGGGACGCGTGAGGACACCTGAATGTTGGACGGGATTCCAGCCTCCTCGATTAGCACCGAAAGCATCAGCTTCACTCTGTGTGTAGGAGTCGATTAGCATCCACACTTTTGGAGCGAGAGAGAAACACAAACAAAGTTACTGTAGTCATAAGATACACTACAATGTCTGTGGGTGGAGTTTCACACCTCTAGTGGAACAAATGCACACTGTTAATTGGATTTTTAATGATATTTTACACTATTGCTACTGTTCAAGTGAGCTCTGAACAATATTCTTTACTATTCAGGACAAATGATCAAATATATACTGGAGTTTCTGTACTTTTGCTGTGTGTCTTTGCAAGTCATGCAAGTCGATTGTTCTGTTGGCTTGGTTTCCCTGAGAGACAGACGGAGAGAAAGCGAGGCATGGAGTCACTGCTGGGATGCATACGATTACACCAATCCAATAAAAGAGCTCATTGCTGTTCTGTGTGCGCACATTAAAGTGTTCGATGCTAATGAACCTGAGTCTGGATATAGAAACCAGCAGCAGATACTTTCACACTACATGAGAAAAACCATTCATGGAAACAAATAAGACGCTGTTTCTGTGGATATCACCTCTGCAATACAGTGCACCCTGAGAATATCTTATAACCGGCACTTTTCACAAAAAGAGGTGCTTAACTTTCAAAAAATATTTTTGGCCACCCCAGGAGGTCAAACTAAATATTATATGAGATTTTATATTTCCTATTCATTTTATATGAGAGTTGCTGTTTTTGAACCCTGTTACTAAAATATGGAACATATATATATATATATATATAAACCCTATTTAATAAAATCCTATAAAACAAAATACATTTTTGTAAAAAAATAAATAAAATAAAATAATAATAATCTGTACTTTTAATTTGAGAAATTATAAAAAAAAAAAAAAGATTTTATAAAATTTAAAACGAATAAATTAAAATTTATAAAATCAGAAAATGAATTGGTACATGATTGACACTTTATGCTGTCAACACTAAAAAAATAAACATACATTATTTCAAATTTGGTGTTTCCTGTTTACCAACTCGGTTACCTAAATGTTTAAACAGTTTAAAATACTATGAAATAAAACAAAACCCTGTAAAATATAATATAAAATAAAAATACTTCTCATTAAAAAAAATCTATAAAAAAAAAACAAAGATTCTAAAAATTAATCAGATGTTATTTTAAAAATGTTCGTTTCCTATTTAGTTTCCCCAAACAAAGATACTGTTACTAGAAAGTGTTTACACATCTAAATTAAAAAAAAATTTGGAAATAATTTTTAAAAGCAAGAACTGGTAAATGGTTGAATAATTGAGCAGTGCAATCAACACACACACACACACACACAAAAAATATTATTTAAAATGTGTTACATATAATGTTAGCATTTAATTACTGTTCTCACTTCAAATAACACTAAAGTCTTTGTGTCTTCTTTCCTTAATGGGATGCCAATCTGCACCCTATTCATGGAAAGGTGACATCCACAGACAACATGAAAGTATCCCGACAGTGATTTTCTGCGTACCTTTTGTGCTTGAGGTTTGGTGCTTTGACTGTTTCTGAGACGTGGAGGCAGATGAAGGTCACTGTGATGATGAAGGGCGGAGCTCCGCGCTGCCGGCGCATTAGTGATGAGTTCGTCCAATTACAGTCGACTTCCCCGAGGGCCACTGCGCCGAGATACAAGATCATCACCTTGATCGTCAAGCACTGTAAAATCTATTCCATTCAGCCTCCTTTATGTATCAGATGTCAAAGTCTCATTTAATGACCTTTCTCTTCATTATGAGACACCGCTGCCATATGCTCATTATCAGAATGACTCCTGTGGTTTAGATATTTTTACGATCAGCTGTAGTCTTTTACGGTCAGGATAAAACTGTGTTCGCTTCAGTAATGTGACATTTGCGATGAGGTAGAGTTTTGGGGGAAATCGGGACTGTGAGCAGACGTAGACTGGGATTTTAAAGTGATGCTGTGAGTGACATTTATATCCTTTCTCTGGCAGCCTCTCCTGGCCGGTACATGACAGCGAGGGGTCAGACTTATTAGAGGGCCCCGGTTTGAGACGCGGCGCTGGAGAAGGTCGTGTTCTCAGACGGCCGATCACACACTGTCACTTAACACCGGCCGTGTCGTGTCACAGCCTGTTTGTGTAAGGCTCTCACCTCTCAATGAGATATGAACAATGACAGCCGTTTGACGAGTGTCACCCGGGCAGAGCTTCACAAAGACACACACAGAGAAAGAGAGAAAGAGACTGAGCGATTGAAAGTCACCCTGCTGAAAATACAGCTTGGTTTTTGATGCCATTCTAGCTATCTAACTATACACACACACACACACTTCGAAATGTCATGTTCAGAGAGCAAAATGGGTTGTGAATACATTTGTGTGCTGACTGTAAAGCACTATAAGTGATCATACAATATCGAGTAATGAGCATATGTAAACAGCATCTAATATTGAACAGAAAGGTTATTAAATGAGACTTTGTAACATATGAAACATAAAGAACACAAACCAGCAGAGCAGATGGAGTGTGCACGGCACATTTTGATAAATGTGGTAGGCTGTATGGGTATTTACTGAGAAAACGATGCAGTAAACTGTACACAGCGGCTGGATATCATCTTGAAATCTAATGTTACCTGAAGTCAGAGGTCAAACGCTGCCGTTTCTGGTTATGATTCTGTACTCAGCCTCCCATACTGATGCTCTCTGTCATCCGTTCGCTCAGCTAAGCATGCTTTCTTTGCTCATATTTATTCGTTCTTTGATCGCTGTGTGCGATCAATATCCATTTAGGCTGTATAGCATCAATTTGTATAATGCACATTGCTTCTTCTTTTCGTAATTCTTCTCAAAATGAATCCTGTGAGGATGTTTCTGAGGACGACCTGCAGAACAGGAAGGAGACTGTGAATGAAACGGAGGATGTGAGAAGAATGCATCATCTCCCAAATACAAAACTTCATTTAGAGCCAGGAATACTTCTTGAGGGTTGTGTTGGGTTATGCTAGTCATACATGAATGATGTTGCACCACCCGTCAAGCAGATTTTTGGTGCTTTGAAAGCAGTGCATGTCAACAAGTTGTGCTGTCAGCGAACTCAAGATGCGATTGCATGCGCTGTTGTGTATTGTTAAAAAAATCGTTCCATAAGCATTCGACTTACAAACGAGCTGGCACGGCTTCTTCAAGACCTACAGCTTTGATGAAGCGTCAGGAAGCTTCTAACGCAGTGATTGACGTGCTTTCCGGTGCAGCGCTGACTGGCAGTGTCCTGGAGGAACCGGAGAGCATGCTCAAAGATCTGCTGCGGCGCTGACCTGACACTGCAGTACGGCTCTGCCATGAGTGACAGATGAAGAGATGATGGAGAGAGATCTGCGATGGATCAAAGACAATACCTGATGAAAGAGACACTGACAGCAGGAGACAACAGGAAACAGAAGGAGGGTGTGAGAGAGAAGACACAGGAAGAACGAACCAGCATGTGAGAGTGAATACTAAGACTACTGCGTTTGAAAACAGATACTAACCCTGACTAACTATCTATCTGCACACAGATGCTTTAACTGAGATCTTGTCTATCTATGCATCAATCAATATCTTTATTTTTCATTATTTCTATCTACAAACATGTGGTTTACCTCAAACTAACACTAACCAATCAAACCAGATTGCTAATCGTTTGGAAAAACCAACCAGCTAACATTAAATACCCAACCAATACAGAATGCTTATACTCTTTGGGAAATAGACATACTTTGCCAAAAGTTAATAAGTAAACTAACCAACCAACTAACTAACTAACTAACTAACTAACTAACAGTAAATACCCTTATTGTTTCAAAAACTTGAAATCAGGAGATTGTTTTCAAAAGATCTGTGAGC